>NW_015114404.1:108106-136609 GCF_001443285.1 Poecilia latipinna | reverse complement strand
AGCTTTGAGATCCAAGCCCTGGTTGCAGCTCCTTTGTGGCCTTTGGACCTTTAGAGGGGGATCAGTTTGCTTACTTGCTTATTCCTTGGGTTGCCTGGTGTTTATCTGTCTAAATTAAGTTTTGAGCTTGAATCATGATGCACAGCAGAAATGCTAAATAGGAATATATTAAATTTTTGAGCCACATGATTTCAAATATAAATCAGGGTGTTTTTTTTTTTCCCCACCCACCAATATATGCTCCGATCATTGAAAAAGCTTCTGAAAATTTGCGGTGACTTTCTGCGTGACAAGACACATGCAAAAATATTGGCTTATTTTATTTGTGGAATGTCACCGATGTTGGCTCATGGTCACATCGTAAACAAAGGGCAAAAAATGTCCCTCTAAAATAAATGTAATAACAGCTTATGTACTGCTAATGTTCCATATTCCTTTGCTTATTCTGGTTTTTAATATTTCAATTCCCGTTGCATCTATGAGAGCTAATAGGTAAACAGTCTTGAATGGAAGAAATGAGGCAGGCAGGTCTACATGCCAATGAATTAGCATATAGATGAGTTCATCTCGTACAAATACTGCTCTTTAGCCCAGAACTCCCTGTGCTGAGCAAAGATCATGTATGTAAAGTATGCATGCAGGAAATGTAAATTAATCCATTTCAATCATCATTCAGTCTAATAAGATTTTTTTTTTCTTTTCCATCCCATCTTTCATTTGACCGGTATTGCTCAAACGGCCAGTTAAACTATTGCCCCTCAATGCATCTTAATTGTTTAACAGAATAAAAACAATTTATAAACAAAAATTCCCACATAGCAGACATTAAACTGGTGTCGGTAACAAATTAGCATGAGGGCTGTTGCTTGTACCTCAGACGACACCGAGGTGGCCTATTTTCTTTTTACATAAATGAGCCACCTCCAGTGTTTCTATGGAAAATTATAATGCTTTCTTTCTGTGGAACATAAATTTTATAAGTACCATTGACAATATGTTGTTTTATCCTCATTATTGTAATTCTATAAACAAACACCGCCTCTGTGTAACCACGCTATTTCATTACATAGCTCATGTTAATATGCTAAAAGAAGCTTATAGAATTGGGTCAGCTAATTAAGCAATTAGCTTATTTCAGCTCTGTGGTCAGGCTATTACTAATCTATGGCATTCTGAGCCAAGATCTGTGAAAACCGAGAGCTTGTGTCTGTCTATCCCATCCAGTCTGACAAAGGATCATGTTGGAAGCCTTCCTTCCCCTCAGCAGAAAGGCAGACGACTTGTCTCTTCTCGCTAATGCTCACGTTTCTCATGCAAATCCCCAAAACTGAATAGGCTGTTTATTGTCTAGTTAAGATACTGAGACATTTATGTAGTGTTGTTGAAGTGTTTGCTCTCTGCATTTGCGGCTGTGTTAACACACATGCAATCCCGGACAGATTAGAGTTTTAAAGCCACGATGACTGCTGGTGGCTTTCAGCAGAACCCAGCACACGGTTTCACGCGGGCCTGAAGTGGAACAGCGGAGATGTAAATTTATCACCGGCGTCGTGATGAAAAAATTCTCTCTGAGAGTCAGTTTAACGTTCTGATTTCCATGTCATTTTCTGGCACGTTTCCTCACTTTGTTTTGGCAGATATTTTGACATTTTGGCATTTCTGATGTTCTGAAAATTAACCTGTGAAACTCTTCATTCAAGTGATTAGTTCTTGTTTAATAAAAAGTACAATTTATGTTTTCCTTCTTTGATTTGCAGCACCAATATTTTATAAAAAAATAAATAAATAAAAATTCTGAGCTCGTAAGTCCTGCAGTTATTACATACACTGTTAAGAAATAGCAGGTAACTGCCATTGTCTGTCTTTTGCTGCCTGAAGAGCCCTGACACAATTGCAATTGAACATGGACTCCACTTGACCCCTGTAGGTGACCTGTGGTGTCTGACCAGGTAGACTTACAGGATAATGACTCTGCCTCCTTACCTGCTTTACTGTGTGTGTGTGTGTGTGTGTGTGTGTGTGCTGAAAATGACTTCGTTTCAGCCTTTCCATTCAGAAATATTTTCTATTAAAACAAAAATTCCAAAGATGCTTCAAACTTGGTTTTGAGCTAACCCTGCATTAATTCTTTGCTTGTGGTTATAAATGGCCACTTCAAATTCAACTCATCTGTTCAGTGTTAATGAAATTATATTGATTACAACCTCTTTTAAAGCTTGATATATTGGTTTCAACTCCCATTTAAATGTCTACATAGTATCAATCTAACTGCAGCAGCAGTCTTAAGCTCATTATGACTGCCATTTTTGCTGCTAAATGAAGAATAATTTTGTCATTTACAGCAGGTAAAGGGATGTGCTATTCTAGATGGCTGGTATACTTCTAAACTATAGTATGCTAATAGCATTTTGATGAGAAATCTGACTGAGAAGTGTACCTAATTGAAGCAAAAGGCTTGAAATGCATTGTTAACGGGTCAGAGAGGCACCACTTACGGTCATGATGATGATGTGCAAGGTGTGAAAATGCATTTCCAATCTTCCTGGCTTGAGCCCATCAGTTTCCATTCGGAAGTGTGTGCACTTGTTCATTAAGCTTATGCATATCATCAACTGGCGCACTCATTCTATCAGGCAGATATGGCAGGGATAAAACGATGTGAAGGATGGAAATTCAAACAACCATTCTCATTTGCAAAGGTCATTAAAGCCCGGCATACATTAGAAAATCTGCTAATTATGAAATGGCTTAACTCCACATTCAGTGGGATTATGTCTGCTCAGTCAGAGTATGTTGATCCCCCTCCCTTATTTGTCGCAAGACAGTTGATGTATGGGACTTGTGGCACAGAACTAATGTTCCCAGTGCTTGTCGGTCATCTTAACTGACTGTAAGAAGTCTGTAAAAGTATCCATCTTTCTCTAAATGAGGATCTTCATCAACACAGCAAAAAAGAGGGAAGTTTTAGGCGTTGTGTAATGTAGTTTTATTGGTGATTGGGCTTAGCCACCCGTTTACATTTTCACATTAAACAGTCTGAGCAAATAAAGGATTTATCAGACATAAGATATTACTCAAAGTGATCAATAAAAGCTTTCAGCTGGCTTTATGATCAATATTTAGAGTTGCAACATGAGCACCAGAAATGGGTGCACTCATGCCACTCCTTGTTTAAATCATTATATTGCTCATGTAATTGTTATTGAGAAAATTGTGAAATATTTATAGAATTTATCAAAATTAGTCTGGCCCATTGTTCATCTGTATTATTTAGATCTGCTTTTAATATGCCGTTTCTGTGAATTTCTGTGGAAGTGTATATTTTTGGCGCTAAGCCATTGAGTGGTTTTTAAACTAACACAATCTCACTGAGCCAATGTAACTATGGCAATAATATCCTCTACCTTCCAAGTTTTAGTGCGAATGCGAGCAGCAGCATTCTAGATCGGCTGTAGCTGGCCGTTTCAGTTTTTATGGAGACCTGAAGTAGTCAGTTTGACTCGAGATAAACATATAGATGAGTTTTGTTTTTTTTAACTCATCCTGTTGGGAAATTAGTCCTTTAATCTTGTCTTTAGAGGTGCAGGTCTGGATCCATCACTGCACCCAGATTTTGGGCCTGTTCAGTAGTTTCTAGCTGCAACGGCTGAAGCTGTTTAATCTGGATTGTTCCTCTTTCAGTCTAAAAATATTAACTTGAGTGTTTTGTTTCTGTTCAGCTGCTATAGCACCTCCTCACACTGACTTGCTCCTTGCATCTACTCAGTGCTTGAATGGGTTCATAGTCACCTGGTGGCATGAGAGCTGTGCATTGTGTGAATAGTTAGGGTGACTGATATTATTTCTTCTTATAATTGGAGCTAGCAGGAGCATAAAGATATTAAATAAGAGGGGCCCCAAGATGGGACCATGGGGTGTCCTACACATAGAGCAGGAGTAGAGTAATAAAATAGCATGTGTGTCATTTGAAATGTCCTGATATGTCTGAGTCTGTGTTGTCATACCTCACAACATCATAGCATCCTCCCATATAATTATGAGTGGGGAAGAGGTGCTTTTCCATATATTTGTGTTTTCTTCTTCACTATAGCCACCAGGAGTGTTTGAGGCCAAAAAGCTAATTCTCATCGCTCATTTGAGCAAAGCACATAATTGCAGTTAAAGTCCAAATTTATCACTACCAAGCAATCAGTTGGCTTCTAAATAGTGTCTATTGGTTGTCATGGAGGCTAGGTGGCACAAGTTAGAGGTTTTTGATGAGGTTTTTAAAGGTGGAGCTTTGGAGATTTTTTTGACGCCCTTCTCCATCACCTTTACTGTGTATGGCGATGACAAGACAAACTTTGTTTTTTTCCCCTCAGGAAAACAGAAAGTCATGAATTCTTAAGGGATTCTAAGAGATATATAAAACAACAACAACAAAAAGAAAAACTTAAAAAAAGCTTTACATATATTTATTTGTAGGTTCACAGTGTGAAATTTAACCTGAGGGGAGAAAAATATTTTTAAAGCTTTTTCCTCATCTGGCAACAATGCCAGACGTTTTGATCCTAAAGATACATTTACGTTTCAATTTTGAAACTTAACTTTGAAACTAATTCAAACTTTTCTGATGAACCTGCCTGCAGTTAAGCTGATAAGATCTTCCTTCATATTTTACTCAATGTTCACATCGATTGGATGAGCTCATTGTCCCAGAGTGGATCTTCCAAAAATGTATTCCTCACTGCAGAGACCTCGATGGATCAAATCACTTTGAATTTGGTCTGTTTAATAATCCAATTGCCATAAAGACAGGCGGTAGTGCTTAGATCTTTAAAAGGTTAATAAGCCTCAGCTGCGGCTTGTTTCTCTTGGGTAAATGTCACTTAGACACAGGCCATCGTGGGTCAAGATCTCCCACCAGATCTAAATTTAATCACACAGCATTGCCTGGCCCTGTCCTCACCCTCATTAGTCCTTGGCTTGTGGAGGAGTACAATCTGCCCTCGTTCAGCTCTGCCACTCTCTGTCCGAGCCCTAACTCTGACCTGGACGTGCCAGCGGACACAAACTGAGAGCTGACATCAAGTCCGGCGGTTCAACAGATCTACTGTAGATTTTCGTGACGTGTGGGTCCTGCTGAAGAGCTTTGCACCAGGCAACGCTCCAAAACTCGCCTTCTACCATCATATCGTGTGCTTTGTTGGCTCAGCTGTCACCTGGTGCAGACTCGTGCCACCTGTCGGCTTGCCCCAGATAATGGGAGAATGACCGGAATGATTCAAGCAGCCGTCTCGTCTTAATTATCTCCTCTGAGTTTAATTAACTAGCTCATCTATTGGCCACAAGGATGGAAAAAAAAAAAAGAGTCTTGAATCGCTTCAAATCACAGCCACAGAGATTGAACAGATCATCAGAAGATTATTGTTTTGTTTAAAGCTGTTCAAACATATGAACTGCATCATGACAAATAACTCATGGGGGGCAGGGGGGGTGTTTGATTACAACAGATACATTTCCATATTGTTTGTGGTATTACTGTCATTCTGCTATCCTACACACTGAAAATATGTCATGGTGTAAGGACTCCATATGGAACAAAATGCTAAATTATTTAGTTCTAAATGTTAATACAAATTACCCACAAAATGGGTAATAATTCCTCTGCCCTACAGAAATGATTAACATAATTCTGATAAATAGGCAGATGGCAGAATGTGTGAATTGAGGTAGATTTATCTTAATTAATATCTTGAACCTACTTGGCGAAAGGTAAATGGCTCCACCGGGGCCGGGGATGTTCCTCTGTCTTGTGTGCGTATCTTTCTCCTGGCCTGACATGTAGTAGTGGCCCGAGGATATTAAGTTGCTCTCCAGGTATGCATCAAACCCAGGCAGCTTGCTGATAATGAACATATACCCAGGCAAGCAAGCTAATACACACACACACACACTCACACTCACACATACACACCTACACACACATGTACAGAATGTACACCTCATGAAATTCTTCGTTTTTAGTTTTTTTTTTTTTTTTTCCAGGACTTATGAGCTTTATGTGGCTAACATTAAGAATCATTTCCTCAAATTCCTTGCTTTATTGCTGGCATCAAATAAAACACACATTTCTTTTTACTCATCACAGATTAAAGCAATTAAAATGTTAATTATTACTAGTAGAAAAGGAACAGAGGAATTCAAATAAATTGATGTATTGACGGTTTTTTTTAATTAATTTAATCGAGTTCCTACTGTGTTGGGTAATTATCCTTAAGTGTTTAATTACATATTTGGATGGGATCCTCAATTACTCTGGCTTAATAAAATATCATTAGCCTGTCTCCCAGGTTTTAAGCTGCGGAGACGTACAGTATTAGTTGATGTATTTAAATAAATTGTTAGATTAAAGGGTGGTTGGCATATGAGGCAGGTCTCCAGCTCTCAATCTCAACTAAATCTCTGTTAACCTGGAAGCCACTCTTCACATCAAAGTTTGACACAGCAGCAAACAAACAGTGTCAAATTTACATATTAATTAGTGACGGGGCTATTGGTGCAGGATGAATTCAAATGCGGGGCCCCGTTGCCACGGCCCCTTTGCTGCGAGCCACAGTGCCGCCTTGTGGGAGGCTTCGGCTCTCAACCCTGCAGAACAATGGGAGAAATTACTCAGACCCAAAGGCCATCGAAACCCTCCCCGCCGCAGACGTGATAGGTATTATTACCAGGCGAGTGTAAATATTCAATATCCTTTCACTGGCTTTGTGTCTTACAAATCAATTTGCAGGGTCACAACATCAACTGCAAATATATGCAAAGCACAGATAAGCACCTAGTTGTCACCCATCCAGTGTTGCTCAGTCAACCTCCTCTGTCAGAATGCGCATAAGGAAACGAAAGCTGCCATCTGGTAGCCGTATGAAATTATCTTGTTCAAATCCTCTGAAAGGTTATTGCAGTTATGCAAGTGATCCATCAGCTTTCCTGCTCGTTGTTGCAGAGCGATGGGACGGCTGAACACATTTACCCTCTGTACTCTGCAGATTTTAGCACCTCAACATGGATTTTTTTTTTTTTTTGTGCATGTTTTACATTTTCTTGAAGGGAACAAAGCTCCGTGCAATGGCTCAAAGGAAAGATCCTATAATTAGAACAGGGTTCACTTGGTTAGCAGGTAATTTACCTTTAGGGTGGAAGTCTAATTATTGCCTTTGAAAAGCTAATTTAGCGTCAGACTCTTCAGGTGTCTTTTCTCTTTACCAAAGGGAAAGATATCCTGGAGCACTGTCTCGTGCCTGGCGCTTTTGCTGCTTTATGTACACATGGAGGAATCTTAGGGAGAAGGAAATTAAAAGCAATGCAGTGCATCTCCTCCTTTTATTTTCTCGGGCAGGTGTGTAGAAAGACAGCACTCCATGACCCACTGATAAATGCTCTAAGCAGGCACACCTGATTTTCTGGCAGATGGTGTTTGTGAGTGACACCAGTTCCCAGCAGAAGCAGGGCCCGGGGAAACGATCACAGTTGAGTCTCTGCAGAGCGAACCAGCTTGGTTACCTGACGGCATATGCTCTGCTGTGGCCTACACCTGCTGAAGGATGGCGTTCACACCACAGTCCCTGGACTCTGCCTCTGAGAGGGGCTGTTAATCACAGCTCAACACTCATTCAGGCACTTTTGAAAACCAGTAAATGACTCGCCGACACAGAACAAGTTCCTCACTTGATCTTCCCATATTGACACTTTCTTTGAAGAGAAATGAGATGATGTTTTTGTTAGCACCATTTAGGAGAACCTGAAAGCTGCTATTCCACAACAGAATTATGGTTCCTGAGAAGGACAGGGTCCAGGTAGGATTTAAAGTCTGAGAAAGAGTTAGAAAAAAAAAAAACAAAAAACTTCTAAAGCCTCAAAACTAAATATGATGCAAGGGTCCAAAAACTATGTAACATATTTAGTTTTGCTGTATTTTCTTTGAGAGATTAGACACATTAAAGCACAATTCATGGTGAAACATAAAAAGGGAACAAGACACTTTTTAAATGGCCAAATGTGTATAATGATGCCAAAAGCAGCAAAATTGCTGGATAATGGTAAATAAATATATTCATGTAATGAAAAGGGTTTACAGATTTTTACCAATTTATGTAAAACCAAAAAGTTCATATAGCACTAAACTTAGTGAAGGTATGACCCCGGCCAAAATGCCATAATGTACTGCTTGTATTGACAGTATTAACATTTTAAATTAATCTGTAGCTATTTCAGAATGTGAGGATGGCATTGAAGACAATTCTCTTCTAACTCCATTTATTCACTTTCAGAACTCTTGTTGTTTTGAATTATATTGAAATTACAGACAAAATAAAAAAAAAAAACAAAGTAATAAATAATATAAACGGTGTGTCTCAGTAAATAGCAATATCAAATGCTATTTTCTGTAATTTGATCAAAATGGAGAAAACATTATACACAACTTTATTCAAGTGCTTTTTTTTTTCTTTTCGTTTTGACCCCAAATCCTGCTACATAAAAAATAGAGTAAAAAATTAGACAAATATAAAAAGAAGTCACAATACAGAAATGGTATGTCTTGGACAGTGACACCCTCTTCAAGGACAGTAATTCATATAAAGTCACTGCTAAAGAAGTTGGGTGTTAACAGAATACTTTACCAAAGCACATGGGTGGAAAATTGAGTGGAAGGAAAAAGTGTCTTGTAAAAGGCACACGAGCAACAGGGATAACTACAACAATGTCAAGATTTCATACACATAAAATGTGTAAATTCTATATGAGAACAAACAATTGATGCCCACCTTGCAAAACCTGTTTTATATTTTTAACTGCAATATAAAAAATATGTAATAAAATTATAGCAAAAAAAAAAAAAAGATTCATCACAATCTTAAATATAATATTACCCTTTGTAGCTAACCATCTGTTATTTCCTGTTTGAGAAATGTTCTCCATGTTTGTTCTTGCTTCTAGACATTATTATTGTGATTAATCTAATTCAACTTTAGTTTCATTCAGAAAAAAATAACACACGTCCTCTATAATGACATTTTGATTTCCAAAATGTGCCTGTTATGTTTCTGAAGATGGGAGTTATTAAGATCGGTTACTTTTTGGGAAATTCAAACCAAACTTTTGACGTCCAGAGCAAGTTCACACCTACTTCAGGCGCTAATTAGTCACATTTATATGCCAATTACATGTTTACATTTGTAATGGTAGTGCAATGTGGACATTTAAACTTTTATCAAAATCTGCCGATGGCTATATTTCTGGCTCTTAGGGAGTGTTTATCCAACACTGTGGTACATTCCAGCCACACCAGCAGGGACCGAAGGACAACAGTGTCCACAGCCACAGAGATCAGTAACAGGTCTTCTGCTGAAATATGTGCAAAGTGTCAATAGTCTGGAGTCCCTCTGTCCAACTGGAAGCCATAGAGCTGCTAAAATAGAACTGGTGATTAGGACGCAGTCACCCCAGTCAGTGCCAATTCAGACGTCTTAGCAACCATGGGCACGGCAGTTTGATCTGCCTTGCTGTCATTGATTCACAAGGCTTCCAGCTGGAGCAAAGATCCCCATTGAAGCGTGAGATAGAAACCTCTCCATCTTGGCACATCCTGACTGGCTCAATCCCCTGCAGGCCATTAGGGATAGAATATGTTATTTTCTGTTTTTCCTCCCTCCCTCCAGAAGAAAAATACAGTCTGTCTTCATGCTATAACAGCCATTACTTAATTGTGCAGGATTTTCTGAGCAGAGTGTTGCTTTAATTAAGCAGCTAATTGCTATGTAGCTCTTGATTAGCTTTGGGGGATGGGAATGTTCAGACAGGCTCATATGTTGTGCACACTTCAGAATCATTTACAGAAATTGAAGCTAATTCCGCTCTCTGTCTATTGCTGCATTAATTTAATTTGGGTTGCTTTTAGCTCATTAACACTTCTAATTAATACGTTGACATCACTATTAAGATGTCTCTTTGAAACTGGTGTCTCCTGATAATCAGGATGGAGGAGGCTGACTGATGAAGTGAGAAACTGGCTGTGGAGACTGTAAAAAAACTGTCAGACTGAAGAGGAGGAAGACACCATGCTCATTTATAGACCCCCACCTAATACTTTATGATAGTGGACACTAATAAGAGACTGTGGCAGGTGAGGTGACCTAATTGGAAATGAAAGGAATGCTGATTGTTTAAAAATTTGACTCGGCTTCTTGTATGTGTGCGTGTGTGTGTGTATGCGTGTGCGTGCGTGTGCGTGCGTGTGCATGTGTGTGTGTGACGCTCTTGGGAGTTGGGGAGGGGGCGGAGGAGCATCAGGGCCAGATGCCATACACAGCTGAAGATCACGCCTGAGTAACTGTGTGTTTGGGTTTGTCATTTTAATGAGCTGAATTTAGTGACTATGGGCTGGTAACGCCGTGTGAGAAGCCCAGTCGCATTACCATCACTTTAACCAGCCTCCACAGCCTAGGACATATGAGGTGTGATTTTCTCCAAGTGTGATCTTCGAAGTAAAAGTCTTTGGCTTCTGAATTGGTTTAAAATAGTCCCCTGGATATTTTATTTTCACAGCAAAGGCTTCATAAGAATATACATTTAAAAATCAAGTTTTTTTTCATTCTAAATATCAAACTGCAAAATGTCAGTAACTGTTTGAACTTTTTTTTTTTTTCCCCTCATCAACATTTTCGCTAATCGATATAACACTTCAGTGATTGACTACCTCTCCCAGTGTCTTCTGTTTGCGTCTATAAATTGAGAAATAGGCTTTGACTAGAGGAGGATTTGGTTATTTGGAACCACAATCAATAGTGGACCTTGTTTTTTTTTTTCGTGTGTGAAGTGTCTTCTTTGCTGGGTGTTCCTCAGCACAGGCCACACCATAGGAAAGCCTTCTGTTTAGCACTTCATTAAAACTCCCTCTAATAGGAGCCACCAGGGAGACGCTCCCTGCATCATGTGTAAAAGCGATCAACATCTGCATCAATTAACCTCTTTATCCCCCAGGGGCCCATTAGGAAGAGAAACACCCTTTAAGGCTGCATATGGTTTTTAGCTCACAATAGAGTGTGAACAGATATAATTGCTTGTTTACTTTATTTTTTTTCTCTTTCTATCTCTCTATGTATTCTAAGAATAGTTTATTCTAATACTTTTGCCAAATTAAATAAAGCCTATACATCCAGATCCAGACAGATTTAGAAGTGACAACATAGAGCTTAATGTGAAACAATAGTAAAGCTTAAAAAAGTCCCTTAAGAAAAACAAATTATTTTAAGATATCCTAATTTTTGTTCAGGATTGTCATAAGCGACTCATGGCTCCAATCCAGTATTGTATCTTTATAAGAAGATTTCAAGAAGCTTATACCCGCCTGATCTTACTTTAAGTTCAGTGTCGCTAACTTTGCAATTGTGTCACTCAAAGTTTATACTAGGGAAATACAAAATTCACTTAAAATGGCATTCGCTTCATTTAAAATAATGCATTTGATATGAAATGTGTTTTAAGGAAAACTCTTACTTCAACAAGTAGGCCTCAGTTTCTCTGATTTTATGAATAATGGTATGCCACAAGTTAGCTGTCTAGGTAGTTATGGATGGATTCCAGTCTTATCAAAGGATTTTAAAAAATCTGCTTGATATTTATAGAGGCCTGTCTGATCATTTAAAAATCTGTTTGATTTTAAACCAAAGCATGGTCCTAAAGGAAATAACAAACTAACATAAGCTCAAATACTCTTTATTAAGTAGTTAGCACTAGTTCAAGTTATGCTGGTTTACAGCATTTCCTTAATATACTTTATTACCATGCTGTGAAATATGATATAAAATATCATGCAAGACTAAAATGTATAAATAACTTATTTTTTCTTGCGGTCTGTAGTATGGTCAGGTGAATTACCATAGTCATTTCATCACAGATGACAGTGAATGATGGTGGGTGATGAGAGGCAAACATCTTTTTACACAATTTTAGCTTCTGTTTAGTTGGAGTAAAAAAAAACAACAACTTTGTTTTGAGTATTTTATATGGAGCTTTATGCTACAGGGAGCTGAAACCGTAATAATGCCAAGAGAACCACAAACAGGGTAAAATCAGATGTTTGTGAATGCCAGAAGCTGCACTTTTTTTTTTTTTTTTTAAGAAATCTAACTTTTGATGTTATACAACATCTGGATGGCGCTCTCAATTTTATTGTAATGCATTCAGAATTCTGCAGTTCTTTGTGCCTGCTATGCATCCATATTGAGGATGGACTGTCTTGAGTCTCTTTAGGCAACATTTTTTTTAGTATAACATGGTTTAATTTAGATTTCCCACATACCATACATATTTGTTGTTTTATGTTTTTATAGTGTTATTAGTCATATTGATGCACTTATGGACCTCAGCTTGCTGGACAACTTGAATTAAGTTGAACTGAATTAAAATAATGTCAAAACGGACTCAAACTCAAACTGTTACTAGTTTCCAGCAACTTGAATGATTTATTTTAATTGAAGGAATGCATTTAGCTTCATCACACTGCAGCAACAAAGAAAACAACTAAAAAAAAAAAATCCATTTTCTACATTTGAATTTATTGTGATCAAATGCGATGTTCCCCGACTTGCTGTCCGCACCTGCCAGAAGTGTTTATCCTTGAGTAAACAACGACAGCTGAGCCCGTGATATGTTTAACAAACCCCAAACCAAATCAGCAGTAATAAAATCACTCATTTCGGTTAATGAGTATATTAACAGCAGAGGTAGTGTTTAAGCACAAACAAGAACAACAACATTAATAATTGCAACTCTCTAGTGGCTGGCTGATGTAAGCTTTAATAATTAACAAGTCTTTGTCTTTTCCCCGGGAGGCTCTTTTCCTATTATCCAACTAAGTTACAAACAAGTAATTACGCTGTCACTGAATGGTCACAACAGTTTACCTCAGAATATCCCCTGGTCCACATTTAATACCTGCTTCTATCTGCGCTGCATTTACAGCTTACCTGACAGATGCCTCAGTTAAAGGCGCAGGGTGGCATTTCAACTTATTTATTTCACTTTTTTTCTCTTCTCATTAGAGGATTAGTCCTCTTACCTCCTGTGTTTACATATTAGTGCTAATCCAATTGAGTCAACAAGGGCACTTAGTGCAGGCTATGAACTGAGTCTGCAGGACTTAAAATGAGAGGGGAGGGGATATTAATTTACTTCTTCAGATTTTAGGCTTCCAGGGAAAATAGTTTTGAACATCTGCTATGACAAATGAAGCATTGCAAGAGAGCAGGCTGTCAGTGAGACTCGTCTACACGCAGTTGGAGTCAGCAGATGACCTGTAGAGGGAGCTCCTGGTTCTGAGTCAGTGCATGAACTAATATGTCACAACTGTATAATGTAAACCGCTTGACTTTTTGGAGGCTTTCATAAATAACATTTAGAGGAGACATGCAGCGACTTTTTTTTTTTATGTAATGCACGCTAGAGTTTATATAGTTCAGATTTGTATAGATGTAAAACAAGTGATTAGGAGAGGATATGTGTTCAGCTAAGGTTTCGCATGCAGGGGGCACCAATTTCTGGTTAATGAGGATCCTGAGCCCTTTGCTCCTCCCTTCTTTCCTCCTTCTTCGCCATCATCTCCATAACATCAGTCATGATCTTTGACCTGAGGGCCATAGCCCATGTCCGCTGAAACTAATTAGCCTTTGATCGCTGTTGAGTGCACACAACACGAGTCACACCCAAGAGGTGGGTATACCATGGGATCTGGTTGCTACACCGACAACGGCTCGCAAAATACCCTTGTGTGGAAGTCAGACAATGTCTTTAACTAAGAGCCATAATTCTGCTTTCCACCAAGTCAGGAATACATTGAGAAACAGTCACATTTAGCCATTTAACAGCACATTTCAAAAATAACCTCATATGTCAGGCTCAATTAAAATGTCTTCCTCAACACTGGCTCATTATAGTGCCCGTATTTGTATAGCAGAACCATTTATCTTCCCCTAATTAGTTATAGATCAATAAGACAATTGATTTTGTAGTATGTTTAGAGATTGAGTGGAGGAGTTAAAGAGTAAAAAAAATAAAAAATGCAATACAGCCTAGCCAATACGGGCAGAAACATGGCTCCCAAGATTTCCCTGTAGACTTTACACGGTCAACTCTAATGTGTGTCAAAATCGTCTCATCAGGTATTGACAGTGGTATGACAGATTATTGTACAGATGCAAACCGCGTCTTAAACATATTAGCCACTGGTATATCTTTTGTCCAGTAACTAATGCACAATGACAGCAAAAACACCGCTGTGTATGTTGTATTGCAAATACAACATGTCTTAAAGTGCACAGGAGAAAAAAAAAAGGAAAATTATTCTTCAGGTGTGAATGGATTCATGACATCACAACAGGCACAATAATCATGTTGATCAGCTCACCTTAGGAACACTGATGAGAAACATTTAGAAGATTTGAAAATAGATTCATTTGAATTTGAGCATCACAAATTATGGGGGGCTTCTCTAATTAATTGTCCCAGATAGTTAAATATTTTCCTACCCCACTCAATGAAACAGAATTTGTTTTTGTCTCAATGGAGTTTTAGCATTTCTCTGCAACAAGAGAAAGGAAAGTGTACAGTTTCATTAAACCGCACTCTTTAAATTAAACTCATAGAGAACATAAATAATCATTGCAGATTCTCTTACATTTGGTTGGGCTGCTTAGATTTGAGGTTTTACACAGCAGTCATTCTATTCAATAAGACACACTTATATTTATGTAGCAATTTACACACCAAAACAAAATTATTTATCAAAACAATATAGTAAGGTCCCATAATAGAGGTACAAAGACTTTCTCGATATTATAAATGGTTAATTTGACCAGATCTAAAGTCATGGGAAAGACAGGTTGAAAAGAATTAAATGAGTGTGAAAGTTTAGATTTAGTTTCAGTTCATTTCAATGTAGTGTCAATCCACAGCACCTCTCATCTCACAGCACTTTAAAAAAAAAAAAATAACATGCAAAACTATATAATCTAATTATATATTCCAACTGATCCTAGAGTGGAGTCATGTTCATTTCATTATTAGGCTTAGTATGAACTGTAAGCAACTTTTCTGTTATCAATTTTTTCAGAAATCCTCAACTCTTTCCTTGTATAGTATACAAAATATTTTACAATTAAACACATTTGAAAGAGGAATTTGAATTAAAACATTAAAATAAAGATTGAAATCTAACCATGACATATGTCAAGTCAAGTTAATTTGTATAGAATATTTCAGGAACAAGGCAGATTCAAAGAAGCAACAAACATTACATTTTGTCAAATATCATCAAAATTACCAACACACATCAAGAATGCTGATCAATGTTCCATTTACTACTAATAAAAAACATCTCTAAATAGGTGGAGTTTTAGGCTGGATTTAAGAGAACTCAGTGTTTCGGCCGTTATGCAGTTTTTCTAGTTTGTTCCAGATTTGTGATGCATAGAATCTGAATGCTGTGTCTCCATGTTTGGTTCTGGTTCCGGAGATGCAGAGAAGATTAGATCCAGAACACCTCAGTGGTCTGAAAGAATGTGTAAAGTGAGTTTGATTAATTTTACAGAAATGTTCAGGAGTAACACATGCAAAATCCAATTTCTGAACGGTTTACCACCAAGAAGTGTCAAGTTTCAAGCGTGCAAAAATACTATGTTAATCAGACCAGTGCTGTCAAAAGAAATATTTTCAGGGTCCTATTTTTTCTTAACTTATTTTGTTTTGTACTGTAGAAACATGTTGTTGTTGTTTTTTTTCAAATTCATAAGCTGAAAAAGACAGAGTGATAAATTATTCTGCATGAGCAAACATGATGGTTCAACTTGATTTACAGAGCGCTATGAAAAAAACTGGACAAAAACATAATGGACCCAAAGCTTCTTTACTCAGGAGCTGAACTGCTAATGTTTGCGTTTTGTTTTAGCATCACTCAGATTGCTGGAAAGTGTGTTCTTTCTTTATTCTTTTTTTTTCCCCCTAACTCAAAGGTGCAGAAATAACACTAAGTGAATGAGCTGTTGCACGTGGTAGAACCAAGATGGTAAAGTAACACCCATTAAAACCCAATTTGCACCTTTAGGCAGTTCATTAATATAGCAAATGGTAAAATCACACCAATATAGTCCGTCCTCACCTTAGGGCACTATCTCTATTCATCAAAGGGCACACATTTCTCATTTTCGCTAACATTAGTCACCATTGTGAAGCTAAGGAGCAGCACTTGGGAGACAATAGACACATGTAATGTCCTGCAGTCACTGCCAGCCACCCTGAAAAGACCAATTTCTTGTCATTATAACAGCCTTTGGCTTCTACACAGGATTTTATGTCAAATGTCTACTCAACACTTGAACATGAATCACTGTTCACAGTTTATAAACATCTACAGGAAATTTCTTTCTTTTTGCATTTTCATTTGATGCAACTCCATATTCTGAGATTCAGAAGCATCGGTTGACCACTCAGTCAGCTTTACTAAACTGTTGGTGATCTTTGGCTGGCATCCTCCAAGATGAAAACCCCACGTCAGCAACTACACCCAGAACATAATCGCACACCCAAATGCCAAAATAAAAGATGCAGTTCTGTTCCCCACCAGCAGATGACCAATTCTGCAAGCTTTCCCCAACGGACTGCCCTGTCTGGGTTCTCCATGAATTTCCCTTTCTTTTCATCACTCTCTGATGTCCAGCTGCTCCTGTCAACACCTTCTTACGGGAAGCAATTCATTGCAACATACTGGCAGCTGAGACCCCTGTGATGAACTTCAATCTGCCGTTTGCAGCGGGGGCTTCACCCTGAGTTGGGCTAATCAAGGGAAACACCCCCTTCCAAGAGGGAGGGCGTCTGCAGACAGATTGAGCCCAAGTTACCCCATAATTACCCTGCCACTGCCCCTCTTCCGCAAGCTGCTGCATCTGAACCGACTCAGTAAAGGAACAGACACTTTGATGATTAGTTTCCAATCTGTTTAGTGGTGAACAACAGCCAATGAGCTTCAATTATGCTCACAAACCACCAGTTTTGTTTTTTTTTTCTTTTTTGTCCTAAAAACATTTTGAAAGGGTCAGAGCACTTGGCATTTTGTTATGCCTCCTACGGTAACACAGTGCAAATGTCTTTTGCCTCGGGTTTCGATTATTTCCAACTTGGCACAGTCCCTGGAGGGAAGTTCTCAGGGCTTTCTGAATTTTATTAAAGCCTCCACAGCTGATTACTTGGAGTGAGGTGCACAGGTTGGCGCATTTTAGGAGTAGAGTGGAGACCTGACAGGGTCATGTTTAACATGTCCACAGGCAATCAATTCACCTTAACCCCTCCTGGTACTCCAGGCCTCTCCACCTAAGCTGTCCTTAATAACCAGGCAATGGTGAATTACTGATAAGGCACCAGGGTCTCTGACCTATATATCCCTCCTTGTATGTATTGGAAAAAAATATTTATAATGCGTAGAAATGGAAAAATTAAACAATCGTGCTGTGAATAGCTGTGAAATTCGCTACGTTCTTCAGCTTTGTGTGCACAAGAAAAGTATTAGATTTGAGCTGTTGTGTTAAATCAAATCAGCATGTAACCGGATGTAGGAATATCAGTACACAAGAACTTAATGAAAAAGTAAAAAAAAAAAAAACAATAATGGCCAACTTCTGTAATTAATTAAAGCTCCCTATTGTGGGTTGGGCAGATGTATGCAGCACGCCCCACAATATTTGGCAGCCCAGCAAAGTCTTGTAATAAGAGGCTAAATTAATTAATTTTCTATTGTAGAAGCATCAGTTTAACAACAATTTCCTCTGACAATATCATATAAATATTTTTCTATTAACTGCTTTACTTAGCTGGCATGTTCGCTTATCATTAACATTTTGAAAGTGGATAATCGAAATTGGTCTTTGCGATATATCGCTCAGGAAAGCAGGAAGTCAAGGATTAGTGATAAAAGTTTATGGACACCAAGAGTAGCAAAAATAAGTGAATCTTAAATGAAAAAAAATGCTAGTAATTAATTGCATGAGCTGAAATAGTGATTGTGGCACTAGGGATCTGGTAGAGATCTGTCTAGGTGGCTAAAGATTAGGGTGATGGTATGGAGGTCTTCCAGGTTTAGCTCATCCCCAAAGATAAATCGACAAAATACCAGCGGAAACATAAAGAACTGGTTAGCAATCATAAGAGCACCGTGAATGTTGTAAAGCAAATACGGTAAATATTTTTCCATTGTTTTTTAATCATTGTAAATTAATTTCAAATAACATTTTTGAATAACATGTAATTCTAACTCTAAATTATTTTCAAAGGTGACAATCTTTTTGTATTATTGTATTATCTTTGAGAACCCCATGTCACATTTCCTTTCAGTAACAAACTTCTTGTTTGAACAGAGAAACGTTTAAATGTAAATCTTCCTGTTTTATCAGTAATTTTGGGCTCACGTGTAGATTTACAGTTTTAACAAAACAGGTTTATTGTAAGCCTGAAGTTTATTTTACAGTAAAAAAAAAAAAAAAAAAAAAAAAAACCTTTTATAGCTCAGTGGTTGGACTGCATTTCTCTTACATGTCAGCGACCTCTGTGTAAGTTTTTACTTAACAAGCATGCAAAAGGTTCTACATTTGCCCTCAGATGACAGTGACTAATTGCCCTGAGGATGCGAGCTGCTTGTTAGGCTAAGGAAGGATTCACTCGCTTCTCAGCTGGCTAAATTCATTATTTCTCCCTTTTCAATTCCCTCCACCTCATCTTACAAAGGTTAGATACCAGATATGAAGTTTTTTTTTTTCTCTAATTGTCTTCTTCTCATTTTCCATGTGGATATGTACTTCATAGGATTGAGGACCTGAAGCAATTTAACTAAGCGTTCATTTATGACAGCTTTTAGCCAATTTGAAGCATATTTGATATCAGAATTTTTTTTTTATTTATTTTTTTGCCAAGATTATGTTACCATCTGAATGCACCTGGGAAGGGGTTGCACTCTCAGGTGTCTGTTTGGCTCTGCTTGATGTTGCGCTTTCCAGCTGTCTCCTTCTTAGGGTTCTTTTTGTTCCTTCGCCGAGTTACCTGTGCAGCTGCCGAGGTCACGGCTGTTTAGACAATTAGGAATGTTAGACAGAGGGGGTTAGTGAATCACACAGAACATCAATCTGGCTGGACGTTGTGCTCTCACTTTACCACCCTGCTGTTTTGGTATTTATGCACACTGTTTACACGGAGCACACAGAGGGGGTCCGCCCAATCAATCCCATTATCTTTGTCAAACAGCGCCGATGCAGCTCCACCACACTCCTCTCTTTTAATGGTAAAAAAAAAAAAAAAAAAAACATTACAGGAACTCTGTGTTTGTGTTATGATTATCTGCATTTACCCTCCTTCCTCAGAACCGCCTTACGTCTCCAGTACATATAGACTCTCAACTACCCTTCCTTGTGTTCAGCACCATTTCCTCCCACCTTCCCCCAACCTTTGACGCCCCTTTGCCTGTCCCTGGATAGGTTTCAGCATATAAATTTGAAAATGATTTGTCCTGCCCTCTTAATAATAGATGAGAGAGCAGAGTCAGGGTCCCTTCAATAAACTCCATCCTCGCTTTAATTAGTGAACAAAAAAAAAAAAAAAAAAAAAAAAAAAAAACGTCAGGCCTGCTGAGGACTCTGGCTTTGGCTCCGTGTTAGTAATTAAAACTGAAACCACCAAAAGGAGAGGAGAGGAGAAGGCTCTATTTTTAACGGGCAGGCTGTTTGGTGCTGAGTGCCCGTATAAGGTTCTGCAATAAAGAGTGATAATGAAGGTGTGAGACCTCTGGGGGCTGACTGGGCGTTCGCTACAATGGCTGCTCTCACACCAGACTGAAATACAGGGAGCAATTAGAGGAGGCAGCGTATAGACTGGCCACCAGAGATTAGTTAACACCTCAGGAGCTCCGCTTCAGGACGGGCACATGCTTGTTTTCTTTCTCACTCTTCTGCTTTCAAGATAAGGCCGTAATGACGAGATTTATTTTATTCAATTGTCAACTTGGAGATAAAAGTACAAGTGGTCTTGTTGCTCGGTTGTGTTCGTATAGACAGGGTCATTGATCTTTTCAAGATTTGTAGTTTTGCTTTTGAATTATTCACACGCACATAAAATCTCTATCTTCTCTCTCTTTTTTATCTTTTTTTTTTCTGCACAAATGGACTTTAACACTATGACCAGTGCTGCCCGTGATGGAGGAGACCTTAAGCCCAAGAACCAATCAAGAGGACATTGTTAATAGAGGCCACATATAAGCCGTTAAGCCAGTATATGCATAATGTTATTTAATTGGAGTCATAAAAAGCCAATTAACCCCCTCCCCCGTGCTCTGTCTCTCCCACTCTCTTAATTCTCTGCCTCTTTCACTGTCAAATCACGGGGAACGTGTGAGCATGTGTGACACAAATCTGAGTGTATGATTCTATTGTACGGCCGGCACGCTATTATTTTAACGTAATTTTAAAAGCAGCGAGAAAGATAAGGAAGATGTCTCTAAAACTAGACTTAAACACGCCCTGTTGAAATGTTCGTTCAAAGGTGAAGAGCTGCATGTGATCCCCCTTTTCTTTGCCTCCTTATTCTCCGCATATAAGGATTTTGACAGTATATTTGCTCCCAGGAAAATAGCAACAGTGGGTCGCAATATTGGATCTGTCAGGCTTGGGCCATTTAAATTTCAATGCCGGCAAAGTGGAAGGAGAAGGGGGAGAAGCAGACACTGTTAAATATGATGCTTGAATGAAAATCTAAACCCTCCAATACCTCTAAGCAATGTAACTCAATGAGATGAATTAACTGTAAATGCCTCATTCTCTGTGTGAGTGTCTTCCAATTTAAAATCTCATTATTCATATAAGATCCTGAACAAGGTGACTCTTAGGATAGATCAAATAAGTGAAGATAATCTTACCGGACAGTTCTATGCAAATAGGAAATGTATTGAATCAACTAGGAGGAGAATGGGGAATCAAATAAGCTAATAAAGTAGAGTTAGGATGAAAAACACCATGAATAATGTTTCCCCGCTATCTCGGCTCAGTGCTTATACTGCCTGTGAAGTTACAAAGTGTATTAATTCAAAGGATGCTGTCATTTAACGTGCATTCTCTTTAGTATTTTTTGAACGGTATTAACAGTCTGGTTCAATAAGCTTTTCTGCACCTTTAAATCAGCACGCTGTTTAATCTCGTTCGCCATAATCTTCGAATCATCACAGCCACAACATCTTAATATTTATTCCTAAATTACAATGCATTCCCTCTGAATAGTGGTGCAATTTACATCTCGAGTGCAGGTAATAATAGCGCCTTTTACAGCCTGGCACAGCTCAGTTTTCTCCAAACCAACCAAAGACAGTGTGACTACTAATAAATGTTTGTCGGAGAAGTCCGGCTGACAAGGATTGATTACAGGCCAGCCTTGTTCAGAGCTGCACAGGTCTGCACGAGTTCATCTATAATTCATAGTATAAATAATGCAACATTCATTACAGAGAAAATATGAACTTTTTTTATGGTTTGTGTATTGTGGACATTTGGAATATAAAGCTAACATAGTCTGTGCTTTAATTTGTTCTTCACCCCAGGGATGAAACCCAATGACAAATGCAATGACATAATTATATAACAGCCTCGCCGACTGGCTGGGAGATAAAGGAACTCCGAACAGGCTGTGTGCACTGTTAAGAAGGAATATGTAGTATTTATTAACCTGTAGGATTAACCTTGTCCAGTAACTATACGTTAGAAGTCAGATTTGTTTACTTATTAGGATTCGGTCATGTAATCCAAAGGAAGTACTGAGTGTTATTAAAGCTGCTGTTGAAGCTTTGATTGCTGACTAACAGTTTGTACTCCCAAGATTCCCTTTCCTCTTAGAGCTGAAACATTTGCTAAGTAAGTCCTGAAAGATTTTTTTATTCACCCTTTTACTCCTTTTAGTACATTTTCCAGATCCTCCACATGAAGACTCTTTTGAACATGATTCTCCTTCACTCTGAGTTTGTGAGATACCATGTTAATATATGTGGAACATGCAGTTATACAAATTGTTGCAAACATTAGTTAGAAGAAGATAACAGTGTATGAAGAGGCTTTGGCATATGAAAGAGATCACAGACATTTTGTGCCGATTTCAGAGTCAAAAATCAGAAAAGCTCAAGCAAATCTTGAGCTTTTCAGATGAAATGAATGTCTGTGATCTTTTATGTTGTCCCATAGCCTATGCTCTCTGTGAAACCTCTCATAATGAAAATGGTCAGGCCTTCAGCCAAAGCATAAAACAATTTTACTCATGTTTAGAGAATTGCAGCAAAGTTTCACAACAGGGCTTCGACTTCGGGGGGTGGAATAGACATGCTAGTTCGAGCAAGTCCGTAAATATATTTAAATAAGGAAGGATTTTTGGTGAGGAGATGAATCCTCCACTTCACCCGTTCTCTTCTGCAATAACCAGGTCCATCTGGCTCATGGCACCTCATGCAGAGTTGTCACATGCAGCCCCCTTCCCTCCCCAAAAACCGGTTTCAACAACTCCTAAACAACATTTACCGTGAAGTTGCAATGATATCGGAAAAACATCTCTGCATAAAATTCTGGGATTCTATTTTTTAAAGTTTAGTAATCAACAAATAAATAAGTCATATACATTTTAAATAAAGTGTATTTTCCCACATTGGAGCTTCCTGGCTGCCCATCCTGTTTGATTTGATGGGTTATTAAACACTTCTGTCAATAAATAGCGTGGTTAATGCTGATTTCTGAACCCCCCGCCCGTCAATAAATGACCATGAAACCAGCACAAATTAACCTCCAAATGTCATGGGAAAAGCTGGTTCCACTATCATTACACTAATGCTCTAAGGAAAGCCTGATGACAGACCTCTGGCAATATAAACACATTACAGGCACATAAGTTTGTGTTTGAAATCATTTGTGAAAACTAAAGAGTGCATCATGTCATTAGTAGTGCTGGATTGACAAAAAATCTTATATTTATAGAATTATTATTGTCCTATTGGTGCTTGCCACTTTTTCTGACTCTTCTTTAAATGTTGTTCTTAGAACTGGTTTATAACTATACGTCTAGACATATCAATGTAGACTTAATCATTTGCAGAAGTCTTCACCTTATAAATGTTTAAAAAGGTTCTCATATTGCAGCTGCAAACTTCAATGTGTTTGTTTTTATGACACCAAAATAAGTAAATAATTTTGAAGTAGAAGGAAAATTAATTATGCATCTTTTTTTTTTAACTAATAAAATACAAACCATATGACTTGTTCTGTATTCAAAACAATCTGGTACCTCTAAATAAAATCCGGTTGAACAAACAAACATCATGAATACCAAGGGATGTAGCAGTTGTGGAGATTTTGAAAGTGTTTAAAACAGAGGTAGGTTGTAAAACATTATTTCAAGCTTTGGGCATCTTTAATAATTTTGTTGAATTCATCATCCAAAAACTAAAAGAGTACAACATATCTGTGTAAATCTACCAAAATGTCATACATCGAAACTGACTGACCAGTTTAGGAATGCTTTATTCAAAGAAACAGTCAAGAGACCCATGAAGTTGCATGAAGAAACAAAGTCATGTACCCCACAAGTCACTCCTTGCAAGACAGACATTGCTACAAAAAAACAAAAAAAAAAAACAAAAACAAAACAGCAATAGCTCTTGCTGTTTTTTTTTGTAAAAAACAAAAATAATTTTAATTTTTGGGATGTGTGCACAGTGATATGTGTTGAAAAACTTGATGGTTGAATCATGACGAATGGGGAAAATGCTAACCTTCCAGCTGGATGACGGCCCTGTAAATACAGCCAAATGCACAGTTCACTTTTCATACTTTTACGTGGAAAGATAATTGAAAACCACCTACCATTTTTCTTCAACTTTCCAAAATAAGACTATGTCTTGTTGGTCAATCAAATTTCATTCCATTGAAATACTCAGAAGCTTATGGTTGTAAAATGACTATATATATATATATAAGGACTACAGGGTGTGAATACTTTTGCAAGGGAATACTCATACTTTCTTACTCCTTGGATGTCTTTCCCTCTCTCTATCAATCTCTCTATCAATTTATGTAAAGTATCTACACATACTTTTTCTGTTAAGAGGTTGTCCATGAAATTGTTAAACCTGGCTGATTTTCAAAGTCTTTGTTTAGACAAAAGTTGTGCAAAATATATGAGCTAAAATAATTGCTTTACTAATGTATTTTGTGGGCTGAACGAAATGAAAAAGCAGCCTGTGGATGTCCAGTGTTTGGAGAGGAATTGCTGCCATACGGTGCAACACTTTTATGGGAACCATAGAGATGATAACTATAGACACAAAGATGTCTATAGTTATTTGTCCTTTTGAACTGTGTGGAATTCACAGTGTATTTTAATTATAATTTGAGCCAAGAACCAGGTAATCAAATATATGCATAAAATGCGAGGCTGTACAACATCAAGATCTTCAAACTTCATATAATGGAGCCAAGTAACACAACATCTGTTGCTTAATGGTTTGTAATATGACAAACATAATTGTGGAAAACCATTTTTATTTTTATTTTTGTTGTGCATGTAAAAACTGACTCAATGATTATCTCACTGTGTTTTCAAAGTATAATAAAACCATTGTGAATACCAGTGAAACATTTACTGGATTAAAATAAGACGTGGCACATTAGTGACATTGTAGAGAAACTTTCTGACACTTGCAAGATATCACCTTATTTCACGTAAATTCAGGCCTTCTCAGATCTATGTAATAGTATGTAAACTAGCTGTGATTTGTTGCAGCAAAATATAAATCACCACACACAGTTGAGAGAGAAAATGCTCTAAACTGAGGATTTGTCATTCCTAGTAATAAAAACATTATAAATTCATAGTCCTCTAAGTTCTGCTTTTAATGATGCTTTGTATTCATGAAACATAGATTTCCAAGCACATATGATTATGCATGCTTTCGTGGAATATTCAGTAAAATAAAATCCATTAGACCAAAAACAAAAAAAGAGGGAGATGGAAAAACTCGGGGTTTTAATGCAACAAATCATTTGCCATTAACCTCACCTGTTATTTTATGGAAAGCAGGGTCTACACCCTTCTAATATGTCTAACAAAGACCAATCAGATTAGGATCAGATGGTAACATAAAATAACATTGACACTGTGACTCTCCATCCATTATCCATACTACTTTTTCAAACGCATGTCTGTAATTGGGGCTTTTATATTTTGCATATTTGATGCTTCAGCTGTTCCCTATGTCAGCTCTGGCCACACAAACTGTGACGACAGTGGGCAGCAAGCCCCCGACGCCTGATGTGTATGAAGTCAGTCTGTCACGACAGGTCAGTGCCGCGCGTGCTCATTCAGCCGCAGATGATACGGTAAGTTCCACAATCTGAGCCAACAAAGAGAAGAATTACATTCCTGTGTGTCCTGCAGGCTCTCCAAGTCTCTGCCTGTACTGTCCTTTTCACTGCCAATATCAACAGAAATGTCAACATCGGACGTTTGTCAGCACCCTGTGTCAGATAATCACAGGAAATGGGACTTGTTATGGCTGGGTTTATAATGCTCTCATATGTACCTCGCCGGGCGTCAAGTAGCGCAAGAATATTGTCTGATAAGCCAGCGCTGCGTACGTGAATATGAGTTGCAACTTATTCAAAAACAAACATTGCAGCTCTTGCTTTAGATGAAGGAAAACAATATTGATTCGTTTGCCTTGACATTTGAAGGATATATTTTTGTGGTTGTTTTGAATGTTAATGGCTGGAGTTCGGTAATAAGAATCAGTTGCCTCTTATATATGTGAACACAAAACTTAACAGTTTATTTGCAGAGTCATTTGGAGTTTCCTGTCATATTAATTTAAAATGCTTATGGTAGTTGGAGAGTTGTATTTATTTATTTATTTATTTGACTTATTCTCATGCACTTTAAGATAAAGAACAGCCAGCAACATCTTACATTGTGGAAATGATCGTATTAACGTTTTCAGTTGCAGTCCTGGCAGATGTGTTTCGTTGAGGAGTTTCCATGAAACACGGTTGCAGCAATTGGAAGCACATTTTTATTAATCTGATGACTTGTAAAATGCACATACTGTCAACAGCAGATGCATAATGTAATCAGGCATCTTGCCTCAGATGTCTGAAAAAATTTTAACATGTTTATTTGCCCTTATCCTTCTCTTGTTTTGTCCATTCTTCAGCTTTCCAAACTTTTTTTGGTTTGCCCAAATATGTAACTTTGCAAAACACATCTTTGGTGTTCTGCTCTTTTTTACTGTTCTGCACAAAATCTGAACAAGAGACACTTTTTCTTCTCTTTCTCTTTTTTATAATTTAAAAACTTTGAGATGAATAAATGCTAATGTTATTTCCCTGAGTATTGGATGTTCTGATCTTATTGTTTTCCCATGGACGATATTTTTTTTTCCTAAGCATTGCATTGGATGTGAAGGCTAATTCCTCATTACAAGTAAGGGATATTATTAATATTATTATAATCTAATTTTTTTGTTGCTAATCATTAGACCTTTAAAGGGCAAGTTTTTATGATGATTCATTTGTTTCTAACTGAAGTTATCTGTGCTGGAGAAACAGAATGTTCCGAACGGTATGGGATGCAGGTTATTTTTTATTAAAAATGACTCCTACAGTCCCAAAAGAAGAGTATGTCATCTGCGCTCTCACAGCTTGCTTGTTACCTCACAAATCAGCTTGCTAACATTTTAAACCTACAGATTCATAAAAGGCGAATCCGGGTACTTTTGGACACCCTTGCGCCCCGTCACAAATAGTACACTCTCGATTTGCAATTCCAAATCTACAACATAAATAGGCCTTCACAGCACCAGCGTGAATCCAACTAAAAAAAAAAAAAAAAAAAAAAAACCCCTAAAAAAATTTTGAATTTTAAAAAGTAGATCAAATGAAAATCACACAAAGGCAGCAGCAAGTGGAATTGAAAGTGTGATACGGATGAGGGGGGTGTGTTGAAGGGGTACGGATGAAAACAGGATTAGACACCACAGGCCTGGTTCCCACAGATTGCCTGAAATGGGGAACAGATTTAAAGCAGGTACTGTGTGTTGACAGGTTTGAGTTTTTTTTTTTTTTTTTTTCTACACACAGGCATTTCCCTTTTCCTTTTTTCAGCATGTCTTACACATTTAACTAGACCCATGTCAAAACCTGTTTACATGTCATGAAAAGAAGCGGAACATGTTCAAATCGGGTAAGCTATTGAAGAAAAAAAACTTGGATGATTTGACAGTTTGAGTCTCTTTAACATTCACCACTTTGAGGAGGCTGATAAGTGATATGCATGTTTAGGATTTCCCTCTCACTGAGCTTTTTAAGCGATGTAATTGACGCTGATTAAAATTATGCGCCGAGAGTAAACTCCAGTCTTGTTTACATGTGTGACCCGCGCACAGAGGAGCGCCGCGGTTCGAAGGGCGCGTTGTCGCACCTTGATTTCTTCCTCCCGCAAAATCAAACACTCGCCGTACGCTTAAGCATTTTCCCTGTATGTCAGCAAGTTTTGGAGATTAAACTGTTTCATGTTTAATGGGATAAGAAGGAACATGAGCTTCTATCCAATCCAGGCCAAATTGAGTGTTTTTAATGCAATTTGTCAACTCCCTCTGCTAGTGGGATTTGTTCCATACTGTTAGATGTGGAGTCAATTACATAGTATCTCGAAAGAGCATTTTGCTTGAGAGATTGCCCGTCTGGCAATATTAAAGCTACTTAGTATACAGTGTGTTTAGCTAGAATGAGCGGAGTGTGGTTAAAATGTTTTTAAATTTCTACTTTTTTTTTTTTTTTTCCATAAAGCTTGCCATTAAAAAACAATTTACTCCTTGTATCAGTGAGCATTAACATAGATAATATATGTGACAGTAAACTATGAATAGCCTGTGCCAAACATTCACTTAAGTCAGAATATGACTCTGAAACGTCCGCATGATTAATTACAAAGACCAAGCATTACAAATGACTCGCCGGTTAATGTTAACAAATATTCTCCCTTAAGGGCCTCTGCTAATAATTTAATATTCTTCACAAATATTATTCTATCCACCTGCTCTGTGCGCTCCTATTTTTTCCCCCTTTTCTCCCCCGTTTTGTGATCATACATAATTTAGTCCCCAGCCACATCTAATAAATGATGTTGACACATGCTCTTGCAGAGAGCGCTGCCTGGAAGTGTTGGTTGATAAGCCTCTTTGCATTCCTTCTGGATCCAATTTTTGCCCTATCAGTACAGGAGTGTGTGGCCCCACTCACACAGGTCCACCAGACCCCCTATATGTCCCGGGGATTCTGATTTGTGAAAACTCCTTAGAGCGGGTGAAGAGATTTTTTTTTTTTTTTTTTTTTTTTTTTAAATTTTTTTTTTTTC
>NW_015114404.1:104747-104971 GCF_001443285.1 Poecilia latipinna | reverse complement strand
AAAACCTTTTAGGGGGGGGAAAAAATTTTTTTTTTTTTTTTTTTTTTTTTGTAAAATTCTCATTTGTCACCAATAGTAATGTTTTCTCAGTGCTCCTTTTTTATTAGTATTCTTGCTCACTTGATTAGAGGTTTTAATATCACATTTTTATGCTCTTCTGATTTATGTATTTATTTATTTATGTCAAAGAAGAAGATTGTTATATATATATATATATATATATA
>NW_015114404.1:74481-101246 GCF_001443285.1 Poecilia latipinna | reverse complement strand
CGGCTGTGGGTGGGGGTCATGAGCAAAAACTCACTCCCACGTTACAGTGAGAACGCGGTGAGCAAACTGCCCCCACAGAGCCACCAGAATGTGGAGATGGATTAAAAATTGAAATTGCTTTAAGCGTTTATATCCAAATATTTGTCCACTCTCAGCCTGAAATGAATTCCTACAGTTCCAACTTGGCGCCGCCGCCGCCCCCGCCTGTTTTTCCTCTTCTTCTTCTTTATCTGAACAGTTTTGAGAGAGAATCAATTAGATCAATTCCCCTCCACCAATTGTTTGTTGTGTATATTATTTTGCTGACCACACCTTAAGGATTAATATTTGATTAGCCTTCAGGAAGGGTTGGAAAGTACTTATTAACCTTATTTGTCAATCTGTCAGTGCCACCGTGTGAGTTTCGCCTTGCCTTCCGGGCTGCAGAGAGGGGTGGGAGGGATTCTTTAGGGGAATTTCATCTCTTCCAATTGCTGCTCTCCTCTGGATGTTTCATCGTAATTATCCATTTTAGGTTGCTGCCACAAGCATGACAGTCATTTTTCGCATTTTGCCGACATTCGTTAATTGATAATCTGATACCTCCTCCCAGACTTTATGAAGACTAAAAGCTATTTAGCTGCTCTATTTATTTATTTATTTTTTACAATTTACCCAATTATGTCAACTGCTTTCCTTGAATTAGAAGATAGGTTTGGGGGTTTATGTTTTTATGTGTTTGAAAAGGAAATATAGAGAAAGTTGCCATTTGGGTCATTCTCATTACCTTCCATAAAAAAAAAATATGCATCTTCTAACATTAAAATTGACAAATAAACTTCCCCACTGTAAGCAGTTCTCTTTTATATTACTAAAAGCTGGAACATTTTAATTAAGTCTCCACCACAATGCTGAAATTGACTTTATGTATAATTGTTCATTATACGTCTTGTTTTCAACAGTGGGGAAATTAAGGGGCGTCAAATGAATGAATCTCAGACATGATTAGTCCTCTTCATCCCAAATGGATAATTTTCTTTTAATGCCCAGCACGAGCTTTGATGCAAAGTGAAATTGATACTAGATGCATGAGAACATTTAATGAATTGCCAATTTTGTTCTCAAAATCCAGCTAGCGGAGGTTCTGTGGGGAAATTTAAAATCAGGATATGCATTGGACGTTCGAGTTTTGGAACGATACCATCATGTTGATTTTTTTATTGACAATATAAACATGTTTTTGTATACTTGATGTGCGTTGTTTGAAGATAACACAGGTCTGCCTCTGCTTTCTTGAGTCCGCTTTTCTCTGAGTGGATCTCGTCTTCAAGCACACTGGAGGCCTTGCAGATCCGTCTCCTCAACCTCTGTGTTATCTGTGATGATACGCCCCCACGCTACCGAGCTCAGTCAAAGACCATCCCATGGTTTGCAATGTTAATTACAGATCTTTTGATGTGATAGAACACAGCCCTGTAGAGATTGATTACTCTTTGAGCTAAGTTGTCTTCCAATTACTTAGACAATTAGCCAACTAATTAAAATACTTACCCTGCACATTGAAAAAGGAAGAGGAGTACCGCTGTGAGGATCTCCCTTGATATATGAGCTGCCAGTGATTCTCAGAGTGTCTTGACTGAAGAGGAGAAGGCCTGGTGTGACGGCTGAAGCTCAGGAGAAAAAAAAAAAAGGCCTGAACCCAGCGCAGAAGACTGGGAGAATAATGTGGATCGAGCATTTGGAGGCGTTCGTCACTTCTTGTTGATTGAGGATAAGAATGTTTGACAATCAATCATTTCAGAGATGCTTTGACTGCCTGACAAATAACAGACTCTCGACGGCGAGCTCAAATATTGAAAATTTAAATAGCTTTTGGTTCCACTCAGCATTTGGCTTGTTATCTGAGTGGTATTAGAATGGAAAAGCTTAAAAAAGTGGAGTGGTTGTTCAGCTTGAAGTTTTTTTTTTTTTTTTTTCAGACAAATAATTATTCGCCAGACTTGAATCCACTGACATATATTGTAATATTTACATTCAAATCATCTAGTTGGTTTGAAAATGTCAGATTGGGTCTTAATGAGTCATCCTCAGATAATAAAACAAAAGTAATAAAAGAAAAAAACCCTTGAGGCATAAAAATTATTGTAATGTCTGATAGAAAATGGCTAGTTTTTCATTTTTCTTATCAAAATATTGAATTTGGTGCTCATTCAATTTCAAACAGAAGCTATGTTTGTTCATCTTAAGTCCCAAATGTCCAAGACAACTGCGGTCCCCGTTGGTCTGTGTGAAAACTTTAGCAGAGAGGTGTCTGTATGAGATGCCTTTTCCCATCTATAATTGTTGACAATGCAGTTTCTTCTTAGTTACTTCTTCATTACTGAGAAAAACAATTAGAAGCCCAAAATTCAAATGCATACTGAACTGGTACCGTTTTTCTCTTTTTTAAACAGAGAAATGCTTTTGAGGAGGCTGAGTTTGAGAACCCCTGTCTTCAAGTTCAAATATTGTGGACAATGATCTAAGGCACACAATCAGGTCTAAGTCTCAAAGTCTGGATTTGAATGAGATTAAGATGGTCTGATATTTTATTGTTTAGCATTTATTTAGGATCTGACATTGATCTTGAGAATTTGTTCGTCTTTCTGATTTTTACTGGAGGGTGACATCCAATTTTAAGAATTACTATCACCATCTACTATGCTGGAGTGTGGACCAGAGTATCTCCCTTTAGTTTAAATTCCTATATATAATCCTGTTTCCTTCAACAATTTAATAACTGCTTTATTTATTTTATGTTTAATTAATTTTTGAGCATTTGAAATCTTACTGGTCTTATACAAAATTGGCAACACACCTGCACTTCATTAGACCATACCACAACAGAACAAGTCAAGACAAACAACAAAATCTAAACAGAGAAACAGGAATAAGGTCATTCATCTAACTTACAAACTTATCTACATAACTAAATGGCCTGCAAAATAAAACATGTAACAGAGGGCAAAAAAAACCCCCCAAAAAACAATACAATACAATAAAAAATAACCCCTCAGTTTGGTAGAACCCAGTGATGCAATCAGTGTTACAGTCATTTGAACAGGAAATGCTGGGCCAGCTCCTCCCATACACCTACTCAGGCTGTAGCATCTGACATGGACAAACAGTGGTGAGTGAAAAAAGAAAGATCAATAAATTACCATAAATGTGCCTTGAAATAAAAGAAACCAGAAATGTTTAACTAAAACATATACATAGATGTACACTGCAACACAACGCTAGCACAAACAAACCTGGGATAGTGAGTGAAGCAAAGTTGCAACAGCAATGTTAGCATTGTGACCAACTATGGAAAAATAAAGTGAATCAGAAATGAGAATACAGGTCAAGTGGTAAACGCAAACTGAACCACTTTATCAAAGGGAAAGAAAAAATTTAAAGTTGAATAGTTATATTAAAACATTTTCTTAAATAAAAAAAAAAAAACCTCAGCACAATATGGACACATTTTTATTTTTATAAATAACAATAAAACTAAAGAACTAAATTCTTTAGTTTTCTTTTCAAAGTTGGTGGGTGCGGCTTATATTCTGGTGCACTCGGTAGTCTAAAAATTACATGGTAGTGAGTAATTCATGCAAGAGAAGGCTCAACCAAATTTCAGAAACCTAAAATTTATGTTTAGGAGGAAGAGAAAAACTAAAAGATTTTCTTTGTTTAGTTTTTGAGGCCCATGACTGACTGAGGGCTGACTGAGGCTCATTGTCATGTTCCCTCAGCCCCAGCTGGGCAGCTCCATTATTGCCCTTCTATTGTAATGTTAATGCAGTGTTATCTGTGCAGAGGACAAATATGCACTGGACAATGGGGGTGCTGACATGCATTTAATTTATGCATCCATAATTAGTTTTGATGATGTCGATAATTATGTTGTACTTATGATGTTTTTTTTTTTTCTTTTTTCCTTTGCAAACCACAGAAGCACCTTATAGCTTTCCCTTTTTCTGATCAAATATGCAAATATGTCAAAATGTTTTAAACTGAAAAGTCAGTTTGAAACAGTATTTGTTAGATTGATAAAACTATTTTAGTGCATCATTGAAAGTATATTCAATTTGTGGACTTTATTTTTGCTTGAACTGCCCCAAATTTCCCAAAACGGATCATCCCAGACTAATTTTAGTTGGATGTTTTTGTGCTGGCCATCTTTGCCTTGCAGAACAAGCTTCCGTTTTTATTTACTCATTAAAAAATAAATAAAATAAGAAAATTGGTCACAAACCTAAATTTAAGTCTAGTGCAATCACATAAAATTCATTATTGAGTCTTTGGGACTTTTTTAGAACTAAGAGGAGTAGGGAGCCTTCTGTGAGATCACATCACACACACACACACAAAAAAAATCTGTACTTTTCAACCTCAAACAGCGTCGTCTTATTTATCTTTATGATTTAAAGTTTTAGTTTAAATAAACTAAAATTGCCGTGTTTCACATTCCATCAAAAATACTTCATCCTAGGCATAAAGTATTCAAATTGAATCTTCATAAAAACATTTAATCTATCAAAGCATTACTTGAGTCCAGTTTTGTGTTTTCTTCTTTCTTCCCGCTGTCTGTTTCCAACTCAAACAGTGTGCTCTATTGAAGTCTCTGGTGCAGGATCTAAAGCCCCCCTGTGATTAGAAGGTCAGCAAGTCTGGGAGATCAAACCCTCCTTCCTCATCCTCTAATCACAGACGATATAAAACAATCTTAGCACCATTTAACCTGCACAGGGCTCTTGATATGGCTTGGCATGCTCTGTCTCTATTAATCAATCAGCTTCATGCCTTCATGAAATCTGCGATGCAAATGTGCATTATTGCTGTAGGTCCTTTCTCAAGGGAACTTTTTTTTTTTTGTTTGAAATATTCAGCTCTCTGGTGACAAATTTTCTCTGCTTACATGTAGCTGAAGTTGGTGGCTGTAACTGCAATTAGTTGCAGAAGGACATTACTCAGTTTTCATGAAGCTGCAAATACTAGAGATCTTTCATTGTTTTACTGCTAATGGCCATTTAAACGTAACAAATGACATTACTTTCTGACAAATATTACAGTAATCTGCTAATTTAGCCTCATTAGAGGGCAACATTTATGATAATATGGGCATAACTGAGGCAGATCTAATTCTGCGTGCTATTTTCTGTGGATAGTTTTCTGGACTGGAATATTTTAAAACTGATTGCAGATTCTTTAAAATGCTGATTGGGATTTGTGAAGACACAAAAACTGCGATTCTTAGATTTTCCTAGATTTTTTGGGTAAATGTCTTGTCTCATTGTTATGAACCCAGTATCAGTTATCTTGTTGTACCTTGAGCTGGGTGTATTGTTCCAACATTGGTGTCATGAGAACTCCTCAGAATGGATCAGAATGGATCTAGTATTACTTTAGCAGTATTCCAGTTTTAGTACCATACTGGTAAAGTATTCCAATACTTTACCAGAAGGTCAACTATTGGAATACTTGACCTTCTGGTATTTCTGTTTGTTGGAACAGACCAAAACTAAAAAGAAAGGCAAGTTTGGTGAACATTTACCTATACCCTTATTGTCTTTAGCTGACAATATGGGTATATGTAGTACAGTTTTCTTTGTCTATGTGAAGATTTGCTTCTTTGTCTTGAGGAACGGCATGCTCCTTGAATCAGTGGCTATTTTACTGTGGCTAACCACATAATGTCCCTTCCTGCTGCTCTATATGATCTGGGAGCTGTGTCAAATGGCTGCTCCATCGTCTCAGGCTGGCTGGACTGCTGATGAGAGCAACATAAACTACCACACAATATCCCATCATCTCTGGCCACTTAGTTCCTATCATTGTCAGAGGTTATTTTGCCCTTATGAGGGGTAGAAGGTTTTCAGTGTCAGTAGTGGATGATTAATGGCTTGCTGTGGCTCCCTCCGTCTGAAAAGTGCATAATATTCGTCTAGAACAAGATTTTCCCTTACCTGCAACCCTCTTAGCAGACGCCTGTACGCCATGAGAGGAATTTTTAATTCCATGGAGACCTTTGTCCCCTTGAACTTATTTAACACATTTGTTCTTCTGACTCAAAAAAAAAAAAAATTGTAATTGATTTTCAAGTGGTAAGTCACATTTACATCTGTCTGTTCCCTCGTGATTAATCAAGTCTAATTAGCAACACAAGTGGGGACATAACGTGTTTGGAATCAGAAGGTAGTGATATTGTTGGTTGGTGACATCAGTAGCATACATTCACAAGCCATTTATTAGACATTCCTGTTCAACTGTTTGTTGACACAAATGGCAAATCAGCCAATGACAGAAACATGTGACCTGCCGAAATTCAAACTGAGCATCAGAATTTGGAAGAACAGAAATTTCAATGACTTTGAAAGTGGCATGGTTGTGTTTGAATGGCTTGAGATGACAAAATATTCAAAAAGTCACAGTTGATCAGATAAGGTCAGAAAAGGTCAGATAAGAATGAGCCGACAGGTTGAAGATGATAGAAAGGCAACAGTAGCTCATTAGATCACTCTTTACAATCAGAGGAACTAGAATGCAGTGTCTTAATGCTTTTAATTCATCAAGCCTTGAAATAGATTGAGTACAGTAGCGTAGGACCACAGGGGGAGCCATTCCTACAATCTGGAATAAACTAAGGCTATGATTTGCATAGTTTTATTCACCACTTTTCATCCTCTGACTAGATTTTCTCATAAGACACAGGCTCTGACACGACACCACTTCTGCAGACCATCAGACTCACGAAAGTGGGAGTATACACCAGACGACCCACTGGTGTCCACACAAGCCAGTCCGGCAGTAAACCGAAAGCTAATTGAGTAAGATCGCTGTTTCACTCTTTCATTTATTCTCTGTGCTACTCAGGACATGCCATAGGTAAATTCACCATTTTTTTGTGAGTAAAAGATTTTAGTTTGTATTTCCTGTCTCACTCATAACATTGTTGTCAAATTGCTGGTATATATTGTTTGGACAGTCTGAGACATAGTCATAGGGAGTCTCGAGCAGTCTGCTCGGCCCAGTTGACTTCGTCATCTGACCTGATTTTCCGTTGGATCAGATCCCAAAACAGTTCTGGTGTGTTTTGGGCCTTACATTGGACAATGAATGATTGGAAAAGTTTGATAAATCTCGCCATTTATCAATTTGGTGTAACCAATATAAAAGCATTTATCCATCCTTACATTTCCTAATGCTTCAGGCAGGTGGTGTATAATAGGTAGATATTTTCTTGACATGCTATGGGCTGTGAAACTTAAACCTAATATCATGTAAATGCCACAGCCTATCTGAAAATCGCTGTTGCTAACCCTGTTCACACCTTTCTGTTCACATGGTACCCATTTTCTGATGGCTATTTCTAGTGTAATGCTGCACCAGATGACAAAGATCAAATCATATTCAAATGGTTCACCACCACACTTCACTGACCTCCACAATCACTGGAATTTAATCTAATAGAGCACCTTTGGAAAGAGGTGGAATAAGAGATTGGAGCATTTGGTTCTAATAAGATATAACTAATAAAATTACTAGTTGGTGTCAGTTTTAAAGAGATTGTAGCAAAATGACTAACTCTGAGAGTAAAAATATCTAAGAAAATATCTCCTTGTGACAGGCATTTGTGATACTCAAGAGAAGCAAAATACTTGAATATGTTTGTTTGTGGCGTTGTTTCGCTGAGAAACTGTCATCGCTGTGAAAGCCAAACAGAAAGCTGCCTTTGTATCATGACCTTTACCATAGAACACTGTTCTTGTTTCGAAATCCCTTCGAGTGCAAGAAACAACCAGACTCTGCTGGGGCCTATACGACTCAAATTATATCATTTGTCCAATTTGCTATTGTTTCATCCATGTCAGGATAATTTGCTTTGGGTTTCCCCGTAATGTCTTGGGTTTTAGCTGCCCCCCCTGAGAGAGCTGCTGTACTGGATGTGCCCTAGATAGACTGTTTATCAAGTGCTCCACGTTCTGTCAAGTTGACTTTCCGAGCATGATGCACGGATAAAACGTGCGGCTTCATTTCACCAACAGTCTCAGGAGGACTGAGGCTGTGACCGTAGTGGGAACCTGTTTACCTGGGGCATTAATTGGGTCGGAGTCAAAGCACGGCGGCAGATAGTCTCATTGAGGATAAAGACAAGCCAGCTATCATTACTCAACACCTACTGTATAATGACAGCTTCATTTGTCCCTCAGTAGCGATCTCGCTTCCAATTAATCTCATCATCTCTCCCAACAGTTGAAAAGTCAGAAGCCGAACAGATTCAACATATGTTTTCATCAACGTAATGCTGTAATCTGTGCACTGGCAAGGATCTGTCATGATTTTTCATGCAACCTATAAAGACCACCTTTTCTTCAACGTTACATTTGTCATGATAAATTGCTCTAAACTCTGCATTCAAATAAATTATTTAGAGATATTTTTTTTGGTGCTTCCCAGTAAGTACGAATTTGACATCTGGATGAGAAAATTTGTTAATCAGCTTGTGGGCTGAGTGAGTCACTCCTTGCCTCCTGGGTTCTACAAGAACAGACAGGGACCACAAGCAGCACCAAACATCTGAACAGTTTTGTCTAACTCCTCTAAATACAACAGACTGTAGGTTTTTTTTTTTTGCAATGACGAGAGATTCTTCACACAAACAAGGGGAGACTGGCTGTCTTAGCCATTAAATTTACAGAAAAGTTGAAACATCATCTTTCTGCCTCATCTTGTGCAGGCAGGGTGTCATGCTTCTCCAATTAATTGCCTTTTTACCAAATGTATCTTCGCACAATATCTTGTTATATCTTTTGATTGCATGTGCTTAATCCTTATCATAATTGGAGTTGCACGCTGCCGCTGGGCCATTTGTGTCTCATACCAAATTAGGCTTAAAATTGTTTACTGAAATTAAGATTCTGTTCACTGCAGCTAAGAATTTTATATCACAGAAACCAATTATGCCGCTATATTAAAAATTAAGAGCAAGGGAAAGAAACATGAATATAATGATATTTTGGATGGCAATCTGTTGTTCTTTTTCATATTCCGACAGGAGATGATGTGCCTTTACATCAAGGGGTCCAGACTTCTTGTTTATTTTATTGGCTCTTGATAGCACATCAACAATTCCCTCAGCAAACAAATCAGTCCGCTCAACCATTCGGGAACCAGAAGATCAGTGAAGCCAGTCCTCCTTGGAAGTATTTTAGGTCTCAGGCAGAGGAGGAATAATAATCATAACCATGAATGGGCTACACGGGTAATGGAGCACTACGTCTGTCCCTGTTTGGTATGTGAGGGTGTTGCCTTTACGCAGGTTGAGGGATGTCAGTGAATTGTACAGGCATTGAGAGGTCAAGGCAGACTGCACAGTCATTAGCATAGCTCATAGAGAGCCATCAATTCAATCAGAAAATGTAACTTTTGTCTTGTTGACCAGAAAACAAACAATTTTCCTGTGCAAAAGATTTGGCAAACCCACTTATTCAAAAATAATGATGTAGGGGTTTGTAACATTTTTAACAGGTTCAATGGTTCATAGATAATCCTATTTGATAATAAATCTTTATTTTCAGAATGTATGTGTATGTTAGCTAATTACAGCAAGGCTTATTTACCCAAAAGATTATAGTTATATGTGATGTAGCAACCAATCCTAATTAAATCAATGTAAAATGGTGAAAGAAAACTGATTTGGCCTCCAATTATTATGCATACACTATATATATATATATATATATATATATATATATATATATATATATCTTTTTTTTTTTTACATTAGTTGGATTTTCATGTTACTGACACCATTTGGTGTCAGTAACATGACTGACACCATTTGGTGTCAGTAACATGACTGACACCATTTGAATTGACTTGTATGTATTGTATGACTGGTCAAGAAAACTGTCTGCAGGAAAATGATCTTCATATGTTCAGAAGTTAAATGTTAAAGGACTCTGTTGTACCCTCCAAAGATCCTTGCAAGAACTTTGTAGAGTTGGTCTTTTCCTCAAACATCTTCAGATTACTTAGACTCATGTTTTTGAATCACAAAATCACATATGAATGTTGACAAGCCCCTTGCAAGACTAGGGCATCTTTGTAATCACGATATACTTTCAGTCGCGCCACAGATTTGGGATCAGATTGATGCTGTTCATTGCTAATCCTATCTCTAAGCACAGGCTGTCTGCATGTAAAACATGATTCTGCTAAAGGCAAATGTTTTGCATACTCTTTGGTGTTTCATTTACAAATAGAATTCTAGAATATGTCCAAAGTCCTACTCGAAATGTGTTTAAAGCTTTTTAAGAGAAGGTTAGATTTCAGATAAAATTCTTGCCATTATCTCGTTATGCACTTCCTCTTATCGACCTTCAGTTTTTCTAAAACTGAAGCTGCTATCAGAAATTTCTCTTACTTTTTCCATATTTGTTTGCATGTTAAAAACAAGTATGGTAGACAGTCGGAAAGTATGAAAATCAAGTGGATTTCGTGGAACATAAGGTCCTGTCAAACCACAGGTTGGTTTTCATACACTTAAATTTTGAATGGAGCATATTTGGATCAAGATTGTAGAATTCTTGGTGTTTTATTATGTCATATTTTCTTTTACAGTCTTATGGCTCAACCCTGAGATCATCTTCTAATGGCTGCCCTCAAGTTCTCAGCTGAATTATTTAGAAATTAGGCAAATGCCATAAAATGATTCAGTTTTATTTGAATTCTTAAAATTGTTATACTGAGAATAAATATATTTTCATATTAAAGTCAAAAGTCAAAAAATTGTATTCAACCAACAAATTTTGTAGATTTGAGGTAAATAAGATAATATGTAACACATAATCAGGATGATGTGATTTTAAGGCATAATAGGGTAACGTGTGTAAGATTAATTGAGATATATTTTATTTCACTGGACTGCAGAGAAACTCATTCTGGAGCATTATTTGCAATCAGCTACTTTCCTCCCCCCCCCAGTGTAACTGAAATACAAGACCAGATTTTATCCAACTTCAAGGTGTGCTAACTAAACCAAACCAAAGAACAGGCGTAACTCAGACTAAATCTGAAAGTAAATCCCAAGTTTAAAAGATAGAAAAAACAACTAACACAAGTGCCAGTATCCTAAATTCTTCAGCAGATCATCTTTAGTTAGTTGAAACATTTGGATCTTGTCATTTGTTCGGGTAATAAAACACCTGAGAATGACATCTGCTCCGTTTGCTTTAGGGGCTTTTTGTTGAAGCAGCAGGTACACAAAGGCAACCTCGCCTCCAGGTTTTGATAAAATGTCTTTGTCTGACTCCTAAATGAGAAAGTACCGTGCAGAGACACTGTAAATATTATTTTTTGCAGATTTTGTGTTTTTTGTAAGATTAGAAGAAAATAAACCAGAAGTTAATATTTCTTTAAAATGTTGAGAGGACAAAGGTTGTGAGCTCGGCTTCTTTCTTTGGCATGTGTGCAGGGATGAGTTTGTGCTTCCACCGCAAAGTAGAGTGGGAAAATGTTTTTCATCACATTGTGTTTTATAAAGTAAGTTTGGCCAAAACATGAACTGGATTGGAGAAGAAATACACCAGTATCTCCTGGGATTTTTTAGTTTATTTTGGCACAACAAAAGCAGCAAAGAAGAACAGCGATGAAGTCAAGTGAGCAGTTTTCCGAGATAAATTATTACGATAAAGAAGATTTTAGAATTTTCTGCTTTTTAACTGTTTATGTAGATCCAGTCTACCTAATTTCCGAGTGCAGAATTCTTTGAAGATATGAATCTATCGGTTTTTAACGCAGATAGACAAAAAAAAAAAAAAAAAAAAAAACCCTCACAGTCCAGCTGTTGGCCAGTCTTTAAAGACAGTATTGCAGGTTCCTGTTCTGCAGTCTCTGTGGAGGCATATTGGCAGACTCTGTTTGCTCTGTTAATTAAATTTCCTCTTTGCAGCAAATGAGGTCATATCCACTATTGGTGTAATGTCTCTCTCATGTACAACAAAGGGAATGCAGAGAGTCCAGGAATCTTTACTGAAACAATCAAGTATATCATTGTTTGTCTGTGGATCTATACTTTTGAGGAGCATCACCATGGTGAAATGTGATGCCTCTGCTTGTGGTTTTTATTGCTTCAATTTTACAGACAGTTGGGATTAATGTTGGGCTCTGCAGCGTCCAAGAACAAAAAGGAAAAAAAAAAAAAGAAAAGAAAAGAAAAAACAATATAGGAGATTTTTTCCATTATTCTGAAGCGAATGAAATCATTTGTTCTTCACTGAGTTTGTTGTTGAAACTGCAAAATATGTGTTATTTAAAAATGTTTATCATGATTCATGACATGTTGTCTGACTTAGGAGGAGCAGGGGATTTTCAGGGTAGTCGTTTGTGTCAGAATTTTATTTTCAGATCTTTAAACAAGCATGCTTTTTACATTAAAACCCAAATGCTGCACGCATGTTTTTCCAGCATATATATATTTTTGGTAAATTTGCAAAAGAAGTTGTGGTATGCAAGCAAACTTGATGCACTTCACGGGGTCAAAAATGGACTTTGCTTCAGTGCTTTGTTTGTTTACTCCGACACAAGCTGCCAAAACTGAATGCGACAGTTAAAGGCTCGCTTTTAACCTGAGAGGAAATAGTTATTTTTCTTTAATTGGAAAATGTTCACTTCGAGTGAATGAGTTTGGCTGCAAAGATAAGTTAAGTAAAAGTGGCCATCCAATTAAACACCCTGGGAAATTTCCATTTTGATATCCACAGCCTGTCTTTGGCCTTGTCTCTTTTGTTAAGAAACATCCAAGCTGAAATGAAATCAAAGGTTTTTATTTACCTGTTCTTAGCCATTTATAAAAACCGGGGCCCTGTATTATGCAGATATGACAATGTCATTTTGCAGGAAAACCATTCAGCGTATTTTAATTAGCTGAGAATGTAGCATGACAAAAAAGATATTTCAGGGTGCCTGAAAGCTGAAAGGTCCAACAAGTGTAAATAAGATAAAACTCCAAATGTTTGGAGGGTTGAAACAAAACAATTTGGAGTATTTATTAATCCGAGTGATTGGAATGACTATCATTCTGAGTTGGCTGGTTTATTAAAAAGTTTCCTTAAAGTTTGGGAAATGATTCACAGCCTCATTAACTCTTCCTCTCATCCCTGACATGTTCTGACAGCACAAGGAAAAAAAACAACAAAAAACTATTAGTCTAAAACAGAATTTATGTATGATATTTTTAAAAGTTTTATCTTTCGTTCTCTACTTAATGTGAAGTGAAAATGTGGAATCAGTTCTTTTGTTTACTGCATTTATGCATAGAAAGGGAGGGGGCAGGGGTATAAGGTCCTCTGTCGTCTTCATTCATTTACAACACCAGTGTCGTGGCGCGTGTTCATATGGAAGCTCATTAATATGCATTCATTCAGTTCTCTCAGGGGAAACTGCTGGTACATATGTGACTGCTGCAGCAGGGCTGTGGAGCTGCATGATGAAACAACAAAGGGTCCGACAGGGCCAAAGCAAATAATAAAGAAAAGGACACTGCAAGACAATGTAGATTTATTGTCTTTGAACAAAAGCAAATAGTCTTTTTTTTTGTTTTTCGTTTTTTTGGTTGAAATAATTAAAAAAATGTCATTTACTTCAGCTGTTCTTCTGTCAAACTAAATTTGAAACACCAAGTAGAAAAAAAAAATGTCTTTAAACATTTGGCTATAAGTCGCAGTCATTAGCAAATCAGTGTTATGAAAGGCATTTTGGAACCCCGTAGAGTTTTTTTTTTTGTTTGTTTTTTTAGCTTCTTCATACTTCTATGTTGACGGATGTCTAAGAAATGTAACATTGTGGGAAACTGTGTGACTTTTTTTTTAAGAAAAGAATGATTGGAATGACTTGGAAAATCTCTTTACATGTTTCCTGGTAAATGATTTCAGAGATAAAATCATACAGGCAGTAAAAACTGCTTGTGAATTCACACTTTGATTTTTATATTTGTATCCTTTTTTGTGATTTAACACTCAAGTAAAGTTTAAATCTACCATATATGTTATATTTGGGCAATAGTATTTGTTTTTAATTTCATTTTATATACAGTGCTTTGTCTCATAAAGTTCAATTTTATTGTAAATAAGAGAATAAAGAAATCTTTTATTTACTTGGAAACTTGGACCAAACAAATATAAAGTCTTTTCTTTTGACATACATCCCATCATCTCAGCACTTATTGATGTTTGACTTTCTGACTCACAAGTCTGCAGACATACACGATGGTTTGGGCTCTGTCAATAGTGGGTGTGTGGCACTGAGTATTATCCAGTCTTTGTCTATGACTTCATTTTATTTTATAGTTTAAGTTAGTAGTTTGTTTGTTTAGCTGGATATAACTAACATCAATGATGGTTCAAATGTTTACAGCACAACAATTTATATGTTTTGCCTTTTTGTTATGCATCAGTCATTCGAAAACTGAAAGAAACTATCTGATAAAAAAAAAACACTGCAAAAACTGGGAGTTACTTGATTAATAAAAAAAAGCTACCCAAACCACTGTGAAGAAAGTAATTAACTGATTCAACCATGTTTGACAGTAACAGCTTTTCGTCAAGCATTTACATCACCGTTGAGAAACTTTGCCCCACTTTTCTTTTCAAAATGGTTTTAATCTTAAACACTCTGTCAAATATGATGCCCATGTCTTAATTTAAATATGTGCTTTGACTTGGCCACTCCAAATCTTCATTTATTTTCTGACAGTACTTGTCGTTGTGCCTTCAGATCAATTTCCTTTTACGTATCTCAACTGAACTGGTCGGACATTTTCTTTCAAGGTTTCTGCAGGAAACATAATTTATGGTTTCATCCATTTCCTCAAGTTGTCTAGATCCTGCAGCAGTAAGGTAGCACCAGCGCATCCCACTTTTTTGTAAATGCTGTTAGTTTAATGACAGATATGTTAGGATGCACACTTTCCCAAAAGGTCCAACTTTCTCTCATAATTCCACATTTTCTAAGCATCTTTTTTGGTAAATGTGTGAGAGGCTTTTGTACTTTTGTACTTTCTTTGGTCAACGGTGATTTTTAACCTTGAACTGCTCTTTTGGACAGAATTTTTGCTCAGTGTCTTTCATATTACTGAAAATAAAACATTAATCTTAAGTGAGGAAGGGGAGCTCTGCAGTGCATTTGATGTAGTTATGAGTTTTTGTGTCACCTACTGGATGAATTGTTGATGTAGGAGTCATTTTGGTATGCAGGACATTTTCAGTCTACTTCGTGATGTCCGGCAGGTTCTGTGTAAGTCATTTCTTGAACAAGTCTGGCAGTAATGAGGTGTGGGTATTGATTGTGAATTTAAATGCACCATTCCAAAAAATAGTTCATAAGGGAGAAATTATCTATTTTTTTTTTATGTATAAGGCCTTGTTAATTTGAATATTTTTTCCCCTAAATAAATTAAATTATTGTTTGAAAACTGTGTTTTGTATTTTGCCTAAGTATGCTAATAGTTTTACCCAGGACTGTAAATCATCTTAGTTATTTTTGACATATGGTTGCTCCACTTGAATCGTGTTTAAAAATCTGAAAGTTGATGCTTATTTTTGGGATCTCGATGTTAAATATTGGTTTTGGTCGGGCCAAGAGAACACATGGAAGATTAAAGTGGCTGATAGGAAGTCTCTATTAAATTTGCATTAACACATTGTGTAAATCTGCTCATGATTGCCTCACAGAGACCCCGCGGTTCAGCATGCCATCCCTTGCTTCTGTACACTGGCCAGATGGCCACTTCAGAATGAGATTGACACACTGTTTCAAACTGATTTCATGGTATCTCTCCAGAGAGGGAGAAAGACCATCCGCTCTGTTGGGAATCGGGATTACAAAATAGCCAATTAAAAAGGAAAGTGGTGAAATCTTGGCCTGATAACGTGGAGATTAAATCAGTTATAGTTTATTAGGCAAAATTACTTATTAGAAACTATCCCCCTCCAAACAGATTTCCATTAGAAGTCCAACTCCATTTTTTTTTTATCCACACTCTTTTATCTGATGGTTGCACTCTGTAATTATGAATCTTCCAAATGGCAATTATGACACCAATTTGAAAGCATTTCCTTGTACGTTTCATTTATTCTTCATTATGTCTTTGAAATTCTGAACATCTAAAATAAAATCTAAGGAAATATAGACGCCATTTATTTCATATCGGCATATAAAACGGCATAAAAACTATTGTCATGCGAAGAGATCTGACTTAATCTGTTGTCACTGAACCCTGTAAAACAATCATGTCACATTTCTGTTCTTGTTTCCCAGCATCCATCATGTGCCCACCAGGTGTCAAGTGTAATTACTCTAAGAGAATGACTGAGCAGATGCAGAGGCTGTGGGTGAGACGGAATCGGGAGACTCCAGCGAGTATCCGGGTCCCAGGATAACTGGTGCTCGCTCTGCTTCAGAGGCATCTGTGCCGCACCTGTGGACAGAACGGCACCCCACCTGCTACCAAGCGTCAGCTGTTGGTTTTTCCAAGGAATCTCCAGACCTACGCCACAGCCCGTCTCCCACGTTGGCCAGGTTCATGAGAAAAGCCTCCCTGCAAGCTTTGCTCACCCGCATTTAGTTTCTGAGCACTAAAGAGCTCCTGGACTGGTCTAAGGTTGATCAGGTACCTGGAACCTTTTCTGACCCTGATGCTGCTTGGCCTGCCTCTTTAAACATTGTCAATCCCACACCGACCTGAGAGCCCAGCAGCTATTGGCTAACTGCAAAGCACACAGTCAGTTTATTATTATACCTCCCCCCCAACTTCCACTGAAACCAAACACTGAGCTCATATCTGAAGGCGACTACTGAACCCCTTCATTCTTCTCTAAGAGCCTGCAAAGTCTCTGAATCAGATTGATATAGATTGAATTCTTACCGTTCCTATTGTGAGCAACCATTTGTATTCATGAAATCAAAGTATTTACCTGCGAGATGAGCATCTGATGTGTATTGGTACATATATTGGTAGCTGAAATGTTGATAACATGAAGCAATAAGACCCGACTGCATTCACGTCTCCCCTTTCATCTGAGAATCTAAAAGCCCCTCAATCTGTAAGGAGATAATCAATCCTCTGCTGCTGTGACGCCTGATGCAGGCGGCTAAAGATGCTTTAATTTTGCTTAGACATTTAAGGAATGTGGTCTTGACAATGATTTTAATACTTTTTGCTCCAATTGCAATGACAGGAATGTAGTATTTTCTATCATTCAGTCAACATCAATTGCCGTTTTGCCGCATGTAATGATTTCCTTTAGGAGTAAGGGAGATGGATTATGTATTTAGAATGAAAAGATTTGGAAACCTTGTGGGTTTAGTGAAACCTTTGGTGAATCAAAATTTTTAATCAATGTGAATATTTTTGCCCAATGGACGGTTCAAACAGTCAAAGTCAAACAATTTAACTCCTCTTACTGCTATTAGAAAACAGTTTTGTTCGACAAAACGAGTAGAATGTGCATGGCAAAATTCTAAAGATCAGACCTTTTATTGCTAATCTTGTGTTTTCTGCCCTTCTTTCACATGACTGTTGCCAGCAGATAAATGTTGGCAGGTCCTAAAAGTTGCAGTGTCAATCAGGCTGTTGGCCAATCCAGTTCTAGCTGAAAACAAACACACACACACACACAAAAAAAGCTTCATCTGTTGTTTCAACTAAACAAAATGGCCTAATGAAAAGTTGGCTTTGCTGCATTGTGCCATCCATGGCATTACAGCATATGTGATGCTGGTGCCTCTGGTAATTTTCATATGCATGTTCATATGTTACTCCATGCAGAGAAAATAAGGAGGTGTCGGGAGCAGAGGCTCTAGGTGCAGACATTGCACATAGCATTTGGATGAGGGACACTGGGAGAACCTATTTTATTTCATTAGAAGAAAAATTAGATGAGAGTCTTGATCTCGGAGGATATCTAGCTGTGCCTCTGGCAAACTGGTAGACACAAAGCTGTTTGATTTGCAGCACAAACAGAACAGCTGACTAACAATGCAAATATATACCAAACGACAATCTGTTAAACAAATGACTTTTTTGATTAGCAAGACCAGAAGTAGAACATTACAGTGTGGTGTAATATATAACAGGCCAGCAAAACACTCCACCATATGGCAATGCATTTACAGGACAGCTTGATTGTAATTATAATAGTAATAAATGGCATGCAAGGTAGATTTTCATCTTTACACATAAAATAACTAAATGTTATGAATGTCTGTTAATAATAACAGTGGATAACTGTAGTTATTTATAACAGACACAAACCAGACTAATATCCTGAGGGCAGGTTGTTATTTAACCTCTTTTTCATTAGCTTGGCAGTTTCAGTATTTTACATGTGGAAAAAAATCCCTTGCCACAGAATATTTTGTACCAATTACATGTCAATTCATGGTCAAAAAGACCATATTCTGTCTGACCCTAACCCTACGTTAAAATGTTACCAGCTAATTCTTTACATTATGAATACCGTGTCTAGTAAAAACAAGTAACTAAAATAGCTGAAAACATAATAGCAGCACACTGTAACAAGACATAGATTTTATATCTCAGAACTTACGGCCGTTTCTCACCCAACTTTTGTTCATTACGGGACATTTCCTACTGAGTGTGTGCAAATTTTTACCCATGTTTAATTGGTTTTCTCCCCACTTTGCATTTCAATCAAAGTAATTTCCCAAAATCTACTCTTAGTTTGCGCTAAGAAAAAGGGTTTAAGAAAACCCTTCGAAAAGTATGTCTTCGAAGGGTTTTACATGGGTACTAAGCTATTTAAGAGTCAGAAATGGAAGTAGGGTGAGAAGAAATGGGAACACTTGGATATAAAAATATGAATTTGCAAACTGACCCAAGGCCCAGACTAATTTGTCTGTTTCCAGTGCGAACAAAGGCACATATACTTTGCTGCAAATTAGCATTTTTTTTATCATTTTATTGAATTAATATTTATCCCCGTAGCTTAACCAAACAACCAACAGAGAGAAATACATAGTGTGGTAATTATATTTGTACAACATGGTAAATGATGTTGACGATTAGGCTTGTGGGTACGAATTATTTTTTTTTCATAGATACCAAATGGTAGCAGGTGAGATAGAAATGGCAATCCATGAGCACAAAATAAAGTTATGAAATGGCAAAAAGGTGAACGTTGACCAGAAGCTACAAGAGAATGATGATGGTGTTGCACAAGCACTTTAATTTGATACCTGGTTTTCAAGAAAAGTCTTCTTTGTCTTGTAGAAAAGAAATGAAGAACTGTATTTTTATGTATGTAGCAGAGAGTCGTACTGGAATGAAGCTTTCTGAACTCGGTAGATTTAGAACTGGAAAACAAAACCTGATAAATACATAATAAAATAACATGACAGTAAATATTTACTGTTATTTGTTGGAATTTGCAAAGTAATAAAAAAAAATCATTCTTATTGTTAAAAATACGATGGTTCACATTGTAAAATCATTTTAACCCCTTTGTTATCCTCCAGCCATAAGCAGATAAAATGATAACTAACACTTCTACTCCTGGTGTAATCGTAAAATAGAGAAACCTATTAGGATAGGGTGATGATGATAATAATGTTATAAGTTTCTATTGCAATTAAACATGAAAAGTATCACTGTCAATTTATTTCCTATATATATATATATATATATATATATATATATATATATATATATATATATATTTTTTTTTTTTTCAGATTGTACAAATTTTATTACTGTAAAAATAACACTACACATTTAAAAATATGACAAAAATCAATAGGCAATGCCTACATTTTCTTACCTTGACAATGTGATTAGAGCATCGCAACATCACTTCTAGTGATACATTTTTAACCTTATGGCACATCCTATGCATGGTGCAGAAAATTGCTTCCTTTTGCACAATTACAGATTACATTTGCCAGACCCCTGGCCCAGATTTGTTTTCACATGGCGTTCTGGTGTGAGAAGCTGTCGGGGTCTTCTTTACTCATCCGTAGCTGACAATCATACTTTATTGAGAATGGAAAAGTGACGGCTAATTGATTTTACAGTGATACCGATGGAGAGACAATGAATGTGCCATCAATTCAATCCGCTATTTAATGGTTCCAATTTAGTCTGTAAACGCTCACTAAACTAATTTCACTGGGTGCAGCAATCTGAAAAGCTATCATATCTCTAATCTCCTCCTATATATTCATAAGGAAAAAGGAATTTAGCCAATTCCGAGGTGTGAAGATGATCTGTTAGCGCAGTGTAAATGTTTAGAACGCCGCAATTGAGTTCATTTATAAGGATATGAAGAGTTTTATTGGCAGGGTCAGTGGAGTGGAACTGTTGGATAATAGGCAGTTACCGAGAAGTGTTTGAAGGCTATGAAGCATAGAGATGTAGGGAATAAAATGCCGGGACATACCGTAATCGGAAGCTAAACTGAAATTCTAAAACGGCACGGCTGTTAGATTCCCACTGATAAAAGGTTCGGTGGCAGAGGCCATTGCTATTCAACCATCTATTTACTTTCCTCTGTGCAAGCTCTTCAATTCTGGCAGGAGTAAGAGGCAGTGAGCCGCATATGCCAGTGTGGTGTGAGATGGTGATGTGGATGCAATGGGTTCTATTTTCCCATCAGAGCGTTTCTCAAACCCAATCATCATCTGATATGGCTTTGACTTCGCAAAGAGAACAGGATGTTAATATGGCTATTCTCTCAATAAAGGAAAAAATACACAGTAGTCTTTCAAAGATGAGTTCATTCAATTCACAACACAATTCAGTGCCCATCAGTGTGACCCCAATACTTCCGTTCTCTTCTGTCATTTCACTTCCTTTTAGCCCCATCTTCCCATTTATTTCTCCCTCTTGGCATCACACATACACACACACTTCAGCTTACACACTTATTCCCCTTTCTTCTATTTCTATCTTCTCTCTTCTTTTCTCCAAGGTCTTGTGTTTGTTAAGGCAGAATTGCTTTTTTGCTTTGTTTTTGTGGGCTTTAAGTGTTTAAGGTCAACATTTTTTTTCTTATTACATTCATCTTTTTTTATTCTTTTGCCTATGCTTTGGGTATAATTTAACCTGGATAGTTTTCAGCAGGGACATCCCTGATCACATCCTGCCACTGCGGAGAGATGCAACCCCCTGGAGTGCCATCCTTTTGTGCTACAGCAAAGATCATTCCCACCCTGCTGTCGTTTGTTTATGAGCTGCCGTTTAGAACATCCATTTAGTCTATTTGAGCGGTAATGTATGTTAGCCTAAAGAGATGGAATCAGGGTTGCTAAATTGATGTTTGTCTGTTTATCCAAACAAGGGACTCGACTGAGGCCCCCTGTTGACTTTGCCTCGTGAGTGTGCAAAAAACCTGATATCATTTTTTTTTTTTTTTCATCATAAATGTTCACGTTGAGTGATGTCTCTGCAGATATATACAACGGATGTAACTTTACCAATTAGTGTGGAGGGGAGCATTCCTCTTTGGGACATGAGAGCCGCCTGTGTCAGAGCTTTTTGATTAGTTTACTGTGATATTCCTTTTGGGGATGGTAGTCCTACATTCATGGACAATCCCATGAGGAAAAGATGTAAATATACAAGAAATGCTGTCACAGCAGAGGCAACTCTTCAGCCTCTATTGTAGGCTTTGGTGAGTCACTCAAATCTATTTCTTACTTTTTCCACAGCCCCCATAAAAAGACAGTTGTTTTGTTATTCACTTGTATGACAAACATACACATGAGGTCTCCTAAAGAGAATAATAAAGCATGGATGTGGACAATATCACAATAGACAAACATGATGGCTTTTAACAATATTTTAATTAATTTGCACATGATGTAAGACATTATTTACTTTTGAAATAGAAATTTGTATGCATTTTGAATGTACATATATAAACACACACACATATATATATATATATATATATATATATATATATATATATATATGCATTTAGATATTTTTAATTGCTAAAACCACCAAAAAATAAGGGATGGGAGAGGCAGGGTGCACTTAAAAACATGACTTTCTCCGAGGATGTAGCCTAACCATTGCCTTTTAATACACAATTCCATTTGATTCGCATCTTCCTTCAGAACTACATCTGGAATTTCTCCCATTGAGTTTGATTTTTCAGGATGAAATTTATGCTGACCAATCACCAATGAGAATGAGGAGGTTGTGAACAATGACAAATCAGTTCCAATCATTTAAAACTTCAACAGAGTCCAATCTACAGTAGGCGATCATTTCTCCATAGCCAATGGTCCAAACATTCTGTACAAAGTAAAGCTTTGTGGAAAGGGTTGGTTTTTACCAGGCTAACCACACGGCAATAAGAAATCTTGCACATTCCCACAACTTCCCTTTTTCAGTCTAAGAAGTTTTTTTTTATTTTTTATTTTATTTTATTTTTTTTATTATTGTTTTTCTCTAGGCTAATTTTCTAAAATATTAATTTTCTTAAGAATTGTCTCACACCATAAATTAAGAAAATACTTAGCTTAAATATTTCCCATTGTCTTTCTTTCATCATGGCAGTAGCTCTGTCACAATTTGCACAGATTTGTGTCAGCTAGTTTAAGTTGGACTGTGGCCTACGGTTTGCTGGTGACAGTGGTGACACTGTGACCCGAAATAAAGGTCCACTCTTGCCAAATACAGATGCTGAAACAGAGGCAGGGGAAAATACCTTTAATCCTCGACAAACAAGCATCTTTGGCAGTGGGAGGGCTTCTTTTGTGTGTGTTTTTAGTGGTGGAGCCATGCGAGAGATGGAGGGTGAGGGGAGGGTTAAACAGAGGGGGCCCCACGAGTAACCAGGGGGAGACCAGCTCAACACAGATAAGGGTGATCATGCTGAAAATGACTCATAGGTAAGACCCCTATCTCTGGATACCCAGCTAGAACAAGCTTTATCAAGCCTCGTCCTGATCTGGATCTTAAAGACCAAACTGCATGAATTCCCCCAGCAGAGAGGTTGCAGAGTGGAGCAATAGATGCTATGCTGCTTTTCAGATGGAGGGCTTACCTTCAGCCAGATGGACCCCGGGATTGCCAAGAGAGGTCATCTTCGTACAAATCCCACTCATTTATCTATTTATCAGTTTATTTTCTCGTTTCCACTGAAGGGTTTGGCACTGAAATTCTCTGGTTGGCCAGGAGTTTAGATTTCCCATTTTCACCATCTGGCTATTAGAAGGTTTTAACAGCACGACAATGCAAGGTTTGTTTGGACAAATAAATAAATAAATGCAAATGAAAAGCGGTGTTATTTCTGACTGCTTTTCAGCTCCGCTTTTGGCTCCCTGTTCTTTAAAATGATAGCTGCTGATAGAAGGATTTTTGCTTCCCTCCGCTTTACTTCAAAGACACTGTACTCCAGCCGTCTCAGGTTATCTGAATGTTAGGCACTTAAGTGCACAAACCTAATTTTCAAATTTATTTCAATAGCAGGGAAGAGATAACAGTGTTTCAGCGAATCAAGAGTATTCACTTTCAAATCACATCATCCAAGTCCCAACACACTTGACTCTGGATTAGAAGAACCAGATTAAAAAGCTCAATTTAATTAGAGTGAATGGATAGATCTAGCACTTGAAAGAGCAGTAAGTAAGGTCCCACTTATGGAGAGATATCTGCTGGCACACTGAAGTCCATACACTCCAGGTAAAATTGAAGATGTAATCTTTCCAGTGCAAGAATAAACTGTCCTGGCTGCCAGCCGGGGATGCACAGAAGCCTCATGATGTGCCTCGCTTCCCAATCACATGCTCAGGCCTTGTAGCCTTAATGTAGATCAATTATAGGCCAGAAGAGGCACTGTCACATACAATTCACAATATCAATTTCATGCTCTTGGAGGCAGTTTGGCAAGTGTTCCCTCTTTTTTACATCTGCTAACCGATCGGATGGCAACATGTCAACGAGAAAGACAATTTAATGGTGTGACAGCTAACCAGCAAGTGCAGTGTAAAGGAGATTTTCCCAGCAGTCTCTGTCTGTCACGGGCTGATATTTATTTATTTGCTGCATAGCCTCGCACAAATAAAATGTCACATCTCATTTACACATCCCACCCTTTTGTGATGCAAAGATTCGCTTTAAATGCTAACTGTGGGGACCGCTCAGGCTGATTAAAGACCCCTTGAAGCGTGCTCAAATAATACACAGTGGGTGTGTTACGGAGCTGCAGAGTTGTAGCCGTATTGTAGATTCACAAATGTTTAGCTGAATGACTTTTCATGATAAGATAACTTGAGAAACCATTTACTCAGGGGGATCACAGAAACTACCATGCTGATATACAGTGATATTGTTTTTTAATTATTGCTTAAAGTAGTACCAATTAATTTTGAGAAATACTGTCCTTTATATGAGAATATGAATAAAGTCGCAGGTAATGGCTAATTAATTAAAGCTGAAACAATTAAAGCAGAAGCAGATCAATGTTTTCCTCAGTTTCTTGCGGTGAGTAAAACAAATAACTGAGCTATAATTAAAGCTTTGCCTTGTTGTCTTTTCTTAGTAATGAATTTTCCCATGAAACAAAGTGTTCACCACGTAACAGACACATAATAGATGTCGACAAGGGAGAACTGTAATCAAATAATGCAAATGCAACCTTTGTTTAAACTCTGCCAGTCCACCTAGGTTAAAAAATAGTTTTTTATTCATTTTGTCAATCTCCTGGTCTATTTTCCCTGATTGAACTCTACCAAAATGACTTCTTAAATTTTGGCAGAATTTGAGTAAACCAATGTATTAATGATGACATGATGTTAATTTTGCTGTCTACTCTATGACATGTTTACATCTGTTTGCTCTTCTTGTTTTGGGTCCACATAAACGGTCTTTAGTTCATTCCCAGGAAAGCTATTCTTATCAATATATTTTTATTAGTTTCTGCAGTCGGAAATAAAAGTTTTACATTTTGTGTTAAAGCTTCCTCCAGTTTTTTTTTTTTTTTTACCACGATTTTTAATCTTCTTAAAGATTTCTTTAAACCAACAGCTTATTTGCTGTACTCATGTCACTTGAGTTATGCAATATGAAAATGATCCAAAGCACAGCTGTAAGTGCACTTCTGTAAAACTCAAAAACCTAAAAAAAAAAAAAAAATTATGACTTAGTCAAAGTTTGGAGATGAATTAGATTGGATTTTGTGGAGTTACTTCAAACTGGCTGATAATGCTTAAAACTCTCTAATGTGGTTTAATGAAGCTATTTTGCAAAAAAAAAAAAAAAATGATTACACAAAACATTGCCAAAGACTGACATTAAGTTTTTATAATCTATATGGTAAGTGTAGCAAGAAACGATATTAAATCCAGCTTTTTGACATGGGGTTAGGTTAATTTAGATATTTTATTTTATCAATTAATAAATTCAGTTCACAATTCAAATTTGCTAGTGATATTTAATCTCTTTATCTTTGTCAATGTTTATATCATTATTTGATTATCTGAAATGTATGACGTAAAAAAAAAGACATCTCTAAGATATCTTTATTTCATGGCACAATGAGTAATCTGAAGACAAACACTGCATTAGAAATAATTTTGAATGCAAAATCAAACCTTTATTGATTGAAAGTTTGAGGAAAACAAAACTTGAAAACCACACAAAGCCAGAAAACTGTTTTTTCTACCCTTTTTCTTGACACCCTCTCATTAGAGATGCCATTTCTCAAACATTTTTAGTTTTGATAGAGTTGATTAGTCCGCAGCATGAAGAACAACAACTCACATTTGTGCAAATTAGAAACAGAATAAAATGGACCATTTTTAAAGTTCACTCAGTTTCCTCATTATAGATAAACATGAATAACATTATTGCAACAACACCCATCTAGTTCTTGTATTTTTTTTATTCCAGTATGTTTTAAAGTCTTATTTTTATTTTATTTTTTTATTTTTTTTTACTATAAAGGTGAAATATGAATCTTTCATGTGGTGCTTCAAATCATATATTTCTGGGGATATTTTAAATGTTGGCCAGGAATTCATCTTACTCGTGATTTGTCATGTTTACAAATCTCTGGTAGAAGGCAGTGCTTAGGACGCCTAAGCACTACAGATGAAAGGTTGTGTGTTTGATCTTTCAGCTGCAGGCACGCAGCATTCTGCACATTCAGGACTCACCTTGTGCAGGAAGTCATATGAGGTAATATACTTTCCCCCTTTAGTGGGTTGTTTTATTTTCAAGATTGGTTGAACATAAATTTGAGCACTCAGATCGCTTAATAACCCGTAAAGCACATTTTTACTACACTACACTACCTATATAAATATAGGTCCTAGTTTGAAACAGCACGCACACAAAGAATAGCAAAACAAAACGAATAGAATAGAAATGCTCTTTATTCTCCTACAGTGGGGAAAATTATGTCACAGTAGCAAGTTAACATGGGGATCTGCATATTCATACAAAAGTAAAGGAAAAAAAAACATAAGAAAATAATACTGTTAAGGAACACTTACGCATTAATAATAATAATGATAATACTGTGAAGGTTTTAAAAAACAGGACTCGGATTAAATGTAATGTTCAGCTGAGTAGGTTAATTTCTACATGTGCTGTACTAACAAGTGTCTTGAAAAATGTTTCATTTAGTTTTTTTTTTTTTTTTTTTTTTTTTTTTTTTTTTCTTAAACGCCTTTTGGAAAAAAAAGAGTCCAATTTTTTTTAGCAAATTCTTTTTCTATGTTTTCCT
>NW_015114404.1:60729-71386 GCF_001443285.1 Poecilia latipinna | reverse complement strand
ATTTTTAGGTGAGTAGGTTTATTTCTACATGTGTTTTACTAAAAAGTGTTTTGAAAAATTTTTTTTTTTTTTTTTTTTTTTTTTTTTTTTTTTTTTTTTTTCCTCTATGCCCTTTGGAAACAAAAGGTTCAAATTTTTTTTGACAAAGTCTTTTTGCATGAATTCAGGCACTGAATTGTTTTTATGGAAAAAGAAAATCTCAGACAGTTGGCTAACATGTATGAGTTCATCGCTGTTTTGTATTTCCAGTATTGCATGAAGAGTCCAAAACTACTTCACTGGTGCTGTTTCTTAGAGGCTAGCACAAGAATGAACAACTATTGCTTAAAATATATGGACAGCCTTTTACTGAACAATTGTGTGTGTTGTACATTTTGCATAGCCGAAAGTATACTCACAAAAAAAACCCCAAATCAAACAACTGAGTATGAGAAAAACTGAAATATCAACCTACATATTTTACTTTTGCTTTACAAGTTTCAATTTTTGCCACTTTAAGGCTAGAATATCACATATAATCTCAGGAGAACCTCTGAGGAACAATCGAATGAGAGCATTCCCCAGTGTTCACTGCCCTGACAGATTCACATGGACAAAAGAGGCTGCTGATTTCTGTTTACTTGGATGAGGCCAAACGGTTGCGCACTCAAGAAAAGGACAAGATGCTCTCCTCATCCTTAGAGGCGCAGGTTTTTGAAAATAAACACACAGCAGTGCCAAAGCCATTTCACATTCTGAAAAGGCGGCGGTCCACTAATCTATGAATAGGGCGCCGAGAAACCCCGGTGACAAATGTTATCTCAGTGTGGCATAGAGGGTTCAAACCCATTCAGCCCCCGACTCACAGGCCACTGCTAAGATTATGTCACCATAATCCCTAAGCAAGCTTTTTGTTGCCTAGATGGGCAGGTGATTTTTATGTGTGAGCAAAGCAGACCTGCAAGAGCAGCAGGGAGAAGTTATTATTTATTCCTTACATAATAATAGACATTTGGACAGCCAGTGTTGTCACATTGTCATATTCTGTGTATGTGTTTGATGCTGGAGCAGATGTAAATCCGAAAAGCAAATAAAATACAGTAGCACATGGATTATGCTTTCATATCAGCTGTTACCTTTTGCTTATAGCAGTGTGAATGTGTTGGGGAAGAAGAAAAAAAAATGTTTTTTTGAATTTTTTTTTCTATCTTTTTGTCAGTGAGCAAGGATCCTTATTAGAGCTGTGTTCTTGTTTTGGCCTTAATGTTGCAGCCTGGGAGGATTGGAGCATAAAAATCATTCGAATCCCAAAAGGGGACCAACTTTATGAGAATCGGCTGCTTTAATTGATTGCTATAGAGCTATCGATAACCCAAAAGCAGCTGTTTCCACAATTGCTTGTCTTCTTGCTTTCATTAGACTTAAATTAAATTCCCAGAGTTCACGACGTGGCCAATTCAAACTTACCATGCAGTTGGTGTTGATTTCACTGGCATTGTATGATTTAATTGGGTTTGTATGGCCTTTAATTTCAATGATGATGCAGCCTCAGATGAGGTCACTCACAGGGTTGCGATTCCCTGCAAAGTAATTGAAGTTCCCTCATTTGAGGAGAGGTTCGGGGAATAATCGCTGGACGCTCAAGGACATCAAACCCAAGATGTCCAGAAATAAGAGAGGATTAATTGAAAATCTTAATTACTTTCTAAGGGCATAAACATCTCAATATCAATTAAAATGTGTTTCCACTGCACTCAGAGGATATGAGGTGCAGCAGTTAATTAGATGTAGACTGACGGGTGAGCTCACCGGTTTTCAATATAAGCCCTTCAATTGAACTGCTATGATTTAAGGGCATAAATAATGCATATAAGGCTTTGCTATCTGACTTTTTCCAAGCATGTTTTTCTTCTTCTTTTTTTTTCTTTTTTTTTCACCCGTTATGTGTAAATGTTCGGAGTCACTAATTCAAAGTTGAACCAAGTTGAAGGTTAGATAGATAATATAAAGCGAGGCGTATTTGTGCTATAATTCAAGTTTCTTAAATTATAGAGCGCATATTAAGCCGAGTTATATGACTTGGGCCAACTGGGAAATAATATCCTCCAGCCACTTCGCTTGTGCTGTGCGGTTGACTGAGCAGATAAAAGCTCGGGTAAAAATGGCTAGTGGATGAGGAAATGTTTTGGAGGTGTAACAGTCATTGTTATTCAAGGGACACCTTTCTACCACAGCCAGCAGTGTGGCCTTGAGACCTGTCTGTCATCTCCCTGAATTTCACACTCCCCATTTTTTCCTGGTATTTATTCATTTATCTATCATTTTTCCTAATTCTCGTTTATCTTCTGGGAATTGTTCAAGGCTCTTTGTTTCTCTGTATGTTATCCCCCCGCCTGCTCCTCCTGTGGCCGCTGCATTTTTCTGCTTCAGCTGGGAAAAAGGGACCAGTCATGAGCCATTTAACCATGGGAAAGCAGGAGGGCCCCTCTAAACTGGTATTTCTGAACCAATCTAGGTAGTGTATTCGAATTGCAGAGTAACAAATGGACAGTGGAAGGGGTTTGTAATGGTGATTAGAGTCTGAAATTGGTTCAGATTTACAGTGTCAGTCAGAGATGGAGAGAGAGGAATAAGCAGTCTAAGCGGTCTAATGGATCCATCAGCTTGCTTCGGCTGCTCAGTGGGCCGAGTGGGGTCACCAGCCATCCGCAGGCACCACAAAAGCACTTCAATTTTGTTAGGAAATGTATCAATTTAACTGACTCAGGCGGCACACTGAAAACCTAATGAATCTGGACTCAATTTTCCAGCACACTGCCTCTCTGAACCCTAGGAAACAATGTTGGTGGCGAAGGGGTGAAGTCAGGCCATCGCCATTGGCTGGCTCTGACTTCCCAGCCCTCAGCGCGACCAGTCAGGAAAACAGGGGCAGGCTTCCGTTTATTTAGCGACAGTGGCTGCGGCGACTGCTGTCACTCATCTAACAATCACGTCATTAAAGGTAAATTGGCTTCTATTTCAGCGGGATGATAATGCTAATTGAGTGGCAAAACATAATACCAGGAACTGTTGTGCGCCGTTAAAGGGGAGGAGGGGGACAGATTAAATGGCCACACAATGGTGGGCGTCAGGCATAGCAGATGTTGCTTTGTGCTGAGGACTGCACTGACATATCTCTTGCTTGTCAGGCATGGGCTTTAGGAGAGACTTACAGGACAGGGGGCCAGATGGTCTTGTACAGAGGCAGAATAAAGCAGTTAAACAGCGGCACTGTTTAAAGACAAATCAGCTACAAGAACAGCGCTGGTTGGTAAATAAAAGTGAGTGGAAGTACTTTATCGATCCAACCATCACAAGCCTGACTTGGTGCCCTGTTAACACGATGGCTTAATAGTGTTACTTCTTCTTTTTCTGGATCCAGCAGGGGGGTTTGTATGAAAGACTCCATTAGTGTGACCCCCTCCTTTCAAACAGGACATCCACTTTTTAGCAATACAAAATTTCACCCAAAAATGACAAAGTGCTCAAGGAGTATGCAACAATTGCATTAGGATTGCTGCATACTAATGGTCATGATGAAAAACATTAATGACCAGAAAATCTTTCAACAATGAAGGTTCACTCAAGGATACCAAGTTTTAGGTTAATTGGTTGTCTTTAGTAAAGTTTTCCAGACTCTAACGTAGATTCTGAAGCATTTCCATTCAGTCAGGCAAACTTATGCTCCCTAAAAAAAATTAAACTCCCATAAAACGGAGAGCTCCAGCTGCAACAATGTTAGGCATATATGTTTCAGCCAGAATGTGACTCCACATGATGTACAAGCCATGGTGAATGTTAACATGGTTGCAGAGGCCGGAATAATCCATGGTGGGGTTGATCTGAACTTAAGCTGCTACAAATGTATTTAAATTCCTGTTTAGGGTTTTCATTTGATTGATTTCCACACATTTCCCTCTTGTGAAACATTGTATTCCGCTGCTATTGCCTCAGTTATATGACACCCAAATACAGCAGTCAGAAAGATTACACACAAATCCACTGCTATATACATCAGACACTTCCAGGGTATAAACAGAGCAAAGGTCTTTAAAGGAGGGAGTATTCTGCAAAATCGACATTTTTGAGCTTTATCTTTTTCATCAAACACACAGTGTTGCTTTGACTCATTCATCCTGTGGCAGGCATTCAGGGATGCCTTAACTCCTATTAACTCAAGGCTCCATCTTGTATCTTCAGTACCCAACACAGTTCCTCCAGACTAGCTGCAGCAGCAATTAGCAAACACATACTGGAACTGAAAGTCTGCTGAGCTCCTAAGAACAGCTGGACTAGGCATCAATGGGAGGCATGGAGAAGCACTGTTGTAGTGACGTCCCGAAGGGGGAGGAAATGGTAGGAGCTTCTTAAAGAGACAGAGGCGTCAGATATGGCTAAGATGTGAAATCAAATTTCTTTTACTTTTATACATACATAATTTTCATAACAACTGAAGTTTATGTAATTTCTTGATTGTGCTATAAAATGAAACTATGTGCCTGGAATATACACAGTAAGACCTGTTTCACTTTATGACTTAAGACCAAATCAAAAAGCTCTGCTTTAACTTAAATTCATAAAGTACATTGGATCATTTCATATAGAGTTGAAAAATTAAATCTGTCCATTTCAGTGCACCATGGACCTCTCCATGCTAAAGACATGGCTCAGGAGCTTTTCTACATCCACAAAGAACACAAAAACAGCACTAAAAACATCAACATGTTATAAACATAAATGCATTGAGAACATTAGCGATATGTAGCGTTTCTTTAACACCTACTGCAATGCAAACGTTTTGTTTTACATATGGTGAAGTATGTATCATATGAATTCAATTAATTCCCAGTCTTCATCTGGCAAATTTGTTTTAGAAAGAAAGAAAAAAAAACTAAATATTAAATTCACACTGAACGATAATCTGCAAATCAGTTAACCAATTTCAGCATCATTATCCTCCTATTGTGTGGAGAAATCAGTTAAAGTGCTAACATGGTTTGGCACCCAATCCCAGTTGACTGGATTTGCAAATAACAGTACATTTTTAGATGTGCTCCAGCCGCCCCTGGTGGAATGGTGCCCTGAGCAATAAGTCGCATTGTCCTTTCAAAGCCCACTGATGTGTGGACCACTCAGGTTTATTTGCTGGGAAATAAAAGCATCTTATGGAGATTAAGGTCAACAAATACTCTTGATACTTTAAATGTGTTTCAGAGAAACTTAGTTCATTAATAAACTGATGACAGCCTTACACGAGTAGATTTTTTTCTTAGGCTACGTCTATTTAGGGGATTACGTTGTCACTTTTTTTTTTACACACATGCAGTTGTGCAGCATGCAGGACTTCACAAGTCAATGTGCTCCATAGTAACTGAACATAATAAAATGCTCGCTGTCAGGATGTTATGAAGTTAAGAGGCTGCCCCTTCTCTTGACCTTACCATTATGGTGAACACTGATCTCATTTGACAAGGCCTGCTGAAGCAGCCCATGGTGTCTGACAAGTCTTTAGAGAAAATCCTCCTCACCGCTGTATTAATATTAAATTGAATGGGAGTGAAGGTGCAGTTGTAATCAGAGAGCATCAGATTCAGGAGGCTACAGTGCAGTGGGATAGTCCGCTCTTTGCTCGGATGAAGGAAATAAGTGGAAGTGGAAGTTGTTTGGAGATAAACTATGGTGGAATAAAAAAATAAAAAAAATCCTGTTTGTGACTGCAATGTAAATGTGCAAGAAGCGTCAACTTTAACGTGAAGATACCTCCCACTAGGAAAAAGGACCCTTCATCATGTGTGACACTTTTTCATCAATTTACCATGCCATCCAAATTGCTCTAAAATTGCTGCTCAAATCACCCAGTCTTGACTATGCAGTCAGTTTTGATAAAACGGACATACAGATTAGTCCTGATCAAACCAAACCTTTGTGTGATGTGCGTTTTAGATATTTTGCTGTCGCCTCTGTTTTTCCTGAAAGAGAGAAGAACCGGAGGTCTCGTTTATTTCAGCAGGAACAAACATAAACAAGCAGATAGATTTGTGTTAAAGCCCCATGGAGCGGAGAGGTAGAGATGCTATTTTACAGGTTTGCAGTGGCTATTTTATTTTTTTCTCTCCCGTCCATCCCCAAGGTGTTTGACTGTGAGACATTTAATCGAGGGACTAGCAGTTTCATATCAGTAACAAAAATCAAATAATGCAAGATGATTTACTCCCCCTAGCAACTGGGGAGCGTACTCTTAGCAACCAGCCAAGCCCCGGGCTTCGGTGTAATCAGCTTGAAAATATTTCAATTATTGTGTTGATTTTAGTGGATTTGAGAGGCGGCCGGTGTGCGCCTCAGTACATTCAGCCCATGACCTGCAGAGGAAGGCATTGATTTAAACAGGTGTCAGAAAGAAAACGCTGAGGCAATTTAAATGGGAATGGGATAGCAAAGTCATTGAGCATTGTTCAGTGCATGTGTGACATCCACCCATAGCTGCCAAATCAATGCAGCTCAGCTGAAGCAAAAAAAAAAAAAAAAGAAAGAAAAAAAATCACCTGGAGGAATCATCTATTTGACCAGTGGAGCTAAAGGATTGCTTTTCTTTTGCTGCTTTGTCGTCTCTATTGCCGGGCCAAAACAAAGTGAGACCCTTTAGCTCGTTAAACTGATGGAGGACTAATTGATTCTGTCAGTTAAACAGTTCCTGCACACATTAAACTGCCTGTATGTCAACAGTCATCCTCCAGAGCAACTTTTGTCAAGCGCCGATGTGAAAGTAATATTTACTGAATGATAACTTAACGGTGTTGAAAACATGTGAGAAAGTTTAATGTCTGCTATTGAAGAAGTAAGTAGAAGACCTAAAATCTTTAAAAGGCTCTCCAAAGATTTGAAAGCCAAGTGTTACTTTCTTTGTGAAACAGATTAATAAAAAGAGAGGATTAAAAGAAAAAAAAAGAAGAATGTGCCTGAATTTCTTGTGACAAAGTTTGACAACAGTTTGTTCTTCTCAACTATGCTGATATTTTAATCTTTGTGGGGGCTTTGTTTGAATAACTTGCACTGTTCTGGTGCCTTGTGGTGACACAGTAATACTCTGCAATCAAACGCGTTGCACTTGCGCTGCCACAAAATTGTTTGGATATTCTTGCTTGGATCAAGCCTTGTGTTGATAACAAAGCACTCACTGTTACAATGTGGGCATGATGTGTAGGTGTTTTGTGATAACGTAAGTCATGTGTGTGCAGTGCTAAGATGTATTTTCTGTTCATTTAAAATCAAGATGTTGGAAAAGTTTGGCTTTTATGATGAAAATGTAGAAGAAGCAGACTGCATGAACTGCCCTCCAACTCCCAGCTTCCAACTACCCTTTTGTCAACAAAATATGCTACTATCACAGATTTGTTTCTAACAAAAAACATATATTTGTTCAAAGTATTATTTTTTGTTTGTTTGCAGCTCTTTTGTTCTTTGCTTGGAGTGATAAATAGAAAACAACATCCAAACTGGAATGGAATATACTGTTATCGAAGGCACAAGACAGTTCTCACTAAATATGCAGATATCAACATTAAGTGTCTCCATCTTTCAACTTATAAGTATTTTACCTGCTAGTGAACAACATTTTAGTTCTGTAAAGAAATCTGGAAAAGCAATTGCTGGTGTAGCTGGAATTTTTGTTCATGTTGATTCACAAGAGCTTTGAGTTCTAAGTCATAGTTTCTCATTTTTAACACATTTGTTTTTTCACCATTTCAAACTTTTGGCTAAGGAAAAAGCCATCTACCAACAGCTGTATATTATCTATCATGCCTGGAACCATACTGCCTTGAGTAAGTTATTCAACAATTTTGTTTTCAGTCACATAGAAACCTTTTTCTTTTTTTTACTCATAGAAAAAGGCTGGGACAAAATGACAAGTTGTGGCAACAAAATCTGAGCACCAAGTGGCAAAGCTGTGAACTCAACCTTACAGGCTGAATGTATGAAAAGACGCAAGGCAACACAAACACAAAATTACTGCCTCTTTGCCGAATGAAATCGTGTTTATCCAGACTTTCCTTCATTCCTTATTTTCTCAACAGCATAACCAGCAAAGACTATGAATGATTAGTAAATGTGAGCAGAGTAGCCAATCACAGCAAATTGTGCTTTATGAGGAAGAGGCCTCTCACAGCACAAGACAGAAGTAAACACAGTCCCTTTATAGCACAAGAAAACAAAGAATACGAAATGTAATTTTCCATTTATTGTTTATAAAAAAATATAATTTTTAAGTGTATCCATGTAGAGCTCCTCCATATGTAATATAAATATATTTTCTAGGAACTAAAAAAATCAGTAGGCAATAAATAATGAAATTATACACAATGTGTCTGAAGGCCCAATTGGCTTCGCAATAAAGACATTTTCTTCCACTGGGTTAACCTCTTAATTGATTCCTCATGGAGATCATGTATATGTTAACATACACATAGTTTCTATAGCCATGTATCCTTGGGTCTTTACCAAGAAAAAAAGTATAAGAAAATGTCAAGTTAGAAAGGTGCTAATGTGTGTGATCGCATTAATCGTCTGACAGAATCTCACTTCCAGCAGTTAGTCCATTATGATTCACACTGATGTGAGGTCTAGGTGTCAGGTGTCATAATTTAATTGTGTTGTTTTCTATTTCTCACGGATACTTGAGGGAACGGCAAGCGGCGTAATACAGCTCGGTCCACCTCTGCTCCCTCTCACACCCCCCATCTCTCTTTTCCTTTCTTTGTCTTAATTGGAGACACTGGGGGCTCACATCACTTTTCACTTTAATCTTGACCTTAGAAGATAAACCACTGATAAAGATGAGAATCATTATCTGCCCAGAGAATTCGAGCAATAATTTCCCCAGCTCATGTACTATTCATTAATGGGAAAGTGTTTTTGTACTGGAGGATATCTTGAATTTGCAGACATGCTTTAAGATCTGCGGCCAAGCGGGATGTTTTCAAATGCTCTGTGTTGTCTTGTCGATTGTTTTGTTTTTTTGTTTTTTTTAAAGGCCGCTTTCAGCTCTGCTTCGAAGTTACATTTGCTAAGTAACTCAGCTTCTAAACAACTGTTTGAAATGTGCACAGCAGGTATCCGCCACTAAAACCACAAGACATTGAAATCAACAACAGAAGGCGTCCCATCTGAAAGCTATCTGACAAATGTGTCAAATTATATTTTCAAAACTTCTGTAATTAAAATAAACATTCACTTAAAAGTCAGAAAAGTAGCTTAAGCTTAAGTTCTCCCTGTGTGATAAATAGACCAACCTTTGATCCTCTGCTTACACAAAGCACTAATGCAATTTACAATATCACATTTGAGATTAAAAAAAAAAAAATCAGTTTGTTATAAGCTAAAATTATTTGTCTTTGCAGCATATTTTATCATCTATCATCTAAGCTAATGAGGCCTACACAACTTCAAAAGTTGGTTAAAATTACTGCCTGAATCTGACTTTTCAAATGGCCCAGCATCCTTCATTTGTGAGCAACGAAGGGTATCAGATGTGCATTTGATGGCCCCATGGATGAAATGGTGCTAGAAGACTGAGGCTAATGCTACATGTCGCTTTACAAGTTGATGATCCATAGGGAAGAAATAAAAATGAAATCTCACTTTGCAGGTGTTTAGACTATTTTTTTTTTTTTTTTTTATTGGTTTTTTGTATGTAAGGAAAAAAGTAAATTTTTTAGGCTGAAGTGGACATATTATAACATGTGTATATAAAGCAAGGTACCAGCAAACAGTATAGCAATAATACAGCAGATTTTTTTTTTTTTGGTACAAAATATTCTTACTATGTAATGGAAAATTACATGGAATTCTTTACCAAACTATAATCTATCCTTGAACAATATTTATACTTGGCATTATGTATATCTGACTGATGAGGAAAAAGCTGCAGGTGGCAAAGAGTCCCTTTTATCAAGGACAAAGTCACCTTCCTTTGGAGGAGACTTGAGTCCTCTGAGAGACACTGGGGCTTGTGAGTCGACTGCAAGAACTAGGGCAGCTCACCTCCTTACTGCAAGTTAAACTACTATTCCCTTAATGTTGTCTTTCCTCTCACTGTGTGAGACTTTCTCTGTGATTGACTTGTTTGTTTGTTTTCTCAGGAAAAGCCCCCAACAAACATAATAGGCACAGGATACCAAATGATTCAACACCAAACATCAACTTTTGGATCTTTTGCAAAATATTAAACCAACAGCTGAATTTAAGATGCATATTTTTCTACCTTGTAATTTTCTTGGAATACAGGCACAAAGAGGTTAGTTAGATTTATGAAACAATTTCCCATTTTTGCAAATGATTAGGTTTAAAAATATATAAAAATGTTCATTGAATAAGATAAAAGTTAGAAGCAAATGCACAACCCTTTCTTTGAGTAGTAAATCTCATTTTAATCTCATGTTCTTCAAAACACTTTTCTTTGAAGACATTTGCAAAATTGTTCCGGGACTTGCAGATTTTTTTTTTTTTTTTTTTTTTTTTTTTTTTTTTCCCTCCCCCCTCTTTTTTTTTTTATTTAAATTTTTTTTTTTTTTTTTTTTTTTTTTTTTTTTTTCCCTCCCCCCTCTTTTTTTTTTTATTTAAATTTTTTTTTTTTTTTTTTTTT
>NW_015114404.1:49452-57764 GCF_001443285.1 Poecilia latipinna | reverse complement strand
TTTTTTTAAAAAACCTTTTTTTTTAAAATTTGTAAAAATATTTTCCGGATACTTGGAATTTTTTTTTTTTTTTTTTTTTTTTTTTTTTGTATCCATCACCTGACTTAATTGTTTCAATGACATATTTTTTTTTCTAATTTGCTTATAGTGTTCCTTTGCATTCATGCTGTAATGGTAACCAGAATCACGGATCCACCAGTGATTGAGCCTTCCAGACAAAGGTTTATACTTCAATCGCTCTAAAAAAAAACATCCTCAAGACAAAGACCCTGAGCAAACAGAGCTACAACAGAAAAGGCATAGATAAAGCTCTTCTTCTTCTGTTAGATCGGCCGCTCATCATAAAACCAACACTGCTGACCTGAAAATTTCTGCTCATATAAATTTTAGCAAAACAGATGTTGTGATATTTGGCTACAGCATTGGAAAAAACATACTGTCCTGGGGTCTTTACTTTAGTTTTTCCTGTTCTTCCTTTCTTCTTCATCCAGTCCTCCTCTGGGCCTTCGTGGTGAGCATAGACACTGCGAGTCAATTCTCTCCTCAGTAACAGAGTAATTAGGATCAGCAATTCTTTAGCCTCTGTACCTTGTTTTCTGTTTAGGTGTGAAGTAATCAAACCCTCCTGAGACGTTTTTTATATATATTTATATATATATATATATATATATATATATATATATATATATATATATATATATATATATATATATATTTATCAATAGTTTATTCTCTTTGGGATTCCCATAAAGCATTCGTAAATCCCGCAAATTTCTGTCAAACCATCTAAACTGTATTTTTTATCTGAAATATGTTGTCAGCAACATTATTTTCATTGGTGTCTTCCATTGTCTTTCAGGGGGTTTTATGTTCATCTTACAGAACATAGATTACACCCAGTTCATTTGGTTCTCTTTTCTGAAGAAAGTAATTGAATGAGACATTCCTTCCATGACATTTATAACCTGTATCGTTTTTCTTTCCGACACAAAGCACTCCTGGTACAGTGCCTCTGTTTAGCTCTGTGTCTCTCATGGATGAGTTGTTGCTGCTTATAACTCTGTGAACTCTTTGCTTTTATTAATTTCTCTCGAAGAAGTTGCTCTATATTTATTTTTTTTTTTATCTTGTGTCTGCTTGCATCACTCAGCTGGTTACAGCAGGTTGCTGTTCACTCTGATTTTCTCTCTGTTGGAGGATTCTTCATTTAAAAGGGAGTTGTTGCTTTTCCCCGTTGCCAGATTACATCCATTGTTGATAATGTTCAACAACTCAAAGCTGATTTTCCTCAGTGGCAAATTATATTATATGACCAACTGAATTTGTCTGTATTTTATGGTATTTTAGATCAAATTGAATTGTATATGAATGGAACTTTTTCTGATTCTGTTATTTGATTGTGTTACAATGAACTGAATTGAAAGGAGTTAAATTTGGGATGAACTGGATTTGATTTTAGATACAGTAGAATAAATACTATTTCAATGTTGCTCAGGGCACATGTTCTTCTAAACTGCCCGTACATTCGGCTTAAGTAGCTGTGGATGGTGCTTTAATTGTCTTCCTTTTTCTAATTGCTTATTTGGAAAGCGCTGCTGATGTTCATTGATAGCAGAGCAGTGAATGTTGTGCTTTAAATGTTCCTTCCCCCCGTCTTCCTCAACCTGTCAATATGTTGTTGGGAAGGAAGCAACCAAGACCATCCTCAGTGCTGCTGATGGATTCGCTCACACCTCCGAGAAGTAAACAGCATTGATTCTGTCCCACTATCACCTCTAACTTGCTTCCAGCCTCCGTCCAATAAGCTCCTTTATGACTAATCACACCCATTTACAGGAGTGATACAAGGCTTTTTTTTTTTCTTTTTTATTTCCAGGAGTGTGCCTCAAGCTCTCATACACACTGTGTCAAGTATTGAAATGTTTCTGGGCTGTCACATCTCACCACTTCCTTAGCCCTAATGTGATCGATCTAGTCAGCTTCAGAGCCATAACACTCTCTTTCAAAAGCACTTTTACAGTAACATTTCAGGCCCGGTTGAACGTGGCATCCCCTGGGGCCATTAAATGAAAGCCTGGACCTCAAGTTGGTCCATCTCTGAGCTAACAGGCACGTTAATGACAGAAATTGTACTTGTCAGTACTACCAGAGAGCCAACGGATTAAATAATGTGCATGTAATAGTGAGATCTGAGGTCTTGGCCCTGATGTGCACCGAACATTTGCAATATCACTTTAATGATGAAAGGAAAGAGCAAAGTCTGAGACTTTTGCCTCAGCAGACATGTCAGGTCTTTCATGGGAACCATCTTTAATTGCGACCAAAAATGTCTATTAGTGAAGTGTCCCTAAGGCTCATATGTTATGCCCGCTGCTTTGGCCAGAAGTAGGTTGGCTTGGCTTGAAATATTTTCAGCATGAAAAATCTTATTTCAAAAGTCTATTGTTATTCTGGATTATACCAAAACTTTTTTTTTTTTTTCTGTAAAATATATTATAAATATGTAAACCAAAGACTGCTGTTGCTTGTTTGTTGACTTTTCATGAAGAATTTCTCAATATACCCCATAGTTGAAATATTACCCAGCAAAACAATCTTGACAAATTCCATGGACTTAATTCAAATTCTCACTTAGATGTCGTTATTACACCTGTTAATGTGGTCTAGCTGGAACACATAAAATGGCAAAAGCACGAGTGGTGGTTGCAGATGGCCCCGTGGGGCCATGTTAGCCAGATTTAAGACTTATAAAGAACTGACACACACAAATAAATTTGGACAGTGTTGCTTTAACATCTGAGAACACTATTTAACTCATCCCATCTCGGGAAGTTTTTACACTTCACACTTCATTAACCTCCGGGGCACAGATTCCCTTGGAAGTCAAGGAAGGGAGGGGGGAAAAAAACTTGTCTTTTTCAAAATAAATCGCCACCGAGCAGTAATCTCCCAATGACAGCATTTACATGCAGACAGTATGCCAGATAATAACTGATATTCCGCCTAGAGTGCGATTCAGCATGCTTCTTGTATGCACCTTCATGTCTCGATCGCAAATTTCCATGTGCACGCATAAACATATGCGATGTTTCAAATGATACTGTGAAAAGCCAGCTTTCGCTAATCGCCAGAAACAACATCTGTGAAAAGGCAAAGTTTTTGTCTCAATAGCCCAGACCCATTTGATTTGCACCACCTGCCAGCAGTTGTAGTGAGGAAGACGTTAAATATATTTTCTACAGTGTTTACTGGTTTAGACCAAGCTTTCTCTCTGAGAAATGTAAACATGTGAGGTTTTATGTTATGATACCCACATATGAGCTCTATATCTACCAGCATCACACATAAACTCACTATTTTTATAAAGTTGCATCCGAAAAGACATACATGTTTCTATAACATAATCATCTTATGTTAAACAACAATATTAAATGATTGTTAAATTCATATTTTTATTTAGTCTTTCAAGTTTTTTGTTAGAAATTGGTATTTAATGATTAGTTATTACAGATTTCCATTGCCACTGAACCCAACTATTTTTTTTTTTTTTTTTTAGAGTTGGTAGATCAGATCCTTTTTTTTTTTTTTCTTGGAAGCCAAAGTGTTCAACTTACATGATAGTTAAATCATCTGGTGTTGGTCAAACTTCCATCATGATCCCCAACTTCTGAAATTAAAAATGTAATATCACTGCTGCTACACAACAAGATCTACAACGCTCTGGGTCTTGCTTTTTTTTTCTTTTTTTTTTTTTTAATTAAATTAGTCCCACACCTGGCCTTGATCAGACTATTGTAAACATGTAGGTAAATTGTTTAAATGTACTTAATGCAGATAAATAAGATACTTATAGATTGTGTTGCCAATTACCGAGGTCATTGACCCTGATGGCTAATAAACCCTACTGGATCTCTAATGTAGAAGTAGAACACAGAACATAAATAAATAAAGTCTAATTAACAACATGTGCCATATATATATATATATATATATTTTTAATTTTACCTGCAAGTTCTTTTTATTCTTGAATTCAAAAGCACATAAGCAGCAATATTTATTTATTTTAGTAGCTACTGAATTTTGTTGCGTACCAAAAATTAAGAGTTGTTAAGATTGTCATAAAATGAAATATTTCTTATCTGCTATATTTTTTTATAAAAATAGTGCTACTTAAAAATCCTTATTTCACAAGTTTTCCAAATGGTCATCAAACCTATATAGCATTTTTTTTTCTAAGCTTCAGTTTTTAGCAAGGATGACCTCTCTACATTAAAGTAAACATCCGGCTTTCTTTTATTTTATCTTTTTTTTATTATTATTATTAGGTAGTAAAAAGGGAAACCAATAAATAGTTTTAAAAACTTCCAATATGGAACAATTTAAACTGTCTGCAGAAAAAAAAAAAATAGGTTATCTGTACACAAGTTAAAAAGAAAAAACATAGACTATCATATACAATCTCCACGGACAGACACCTTCAGTATAAGCACATAAAAACAGCTGCCATCCAAACTCTTTCCATCCACCTGTAATCAATAAAATGGTCTCGTTTATTGCTGCATACCTACTGCCATTCTTGTGCTTTTCTTGAAGTCCACAGGGGACTTTGCTCCAATGTCGTCTCAGTCCTTTTGCTGTCATCCACCGCAGTGTCTTCCCTCGGATGCAGCTTCCACAGGCATTTGGGACGTAAATGTAAAAAAAAAATACCTTTACCCTCTCAACAGCTGAGACTGAGCCACCTCCAGGTTTCTTGTTCTGATTCTTTGCATTGATCCGAGAGAGAAAAGATTATGTTATTGAACCAAAAAGTCAAAGATTTTTCATGAACTGAGTTCACATGGTTACCCAAATATCCCCACTGCTACAAATTGCAGTTTCAATTTGGAGAACTCAGCAAAATAAGAAGACAAAGCAGTCTCCTTTCATCTTCACTAGTAACGAGGGGCAGTTATTTTTGTATTGTTGCAGATTTTGTTATAAAGTGACAAGGAGCTTTAAATTTAAACAAGTCATTGTGCACACTGTGAAGGCGAACCTCAGAATTTGCTGTTTTGGTTTAAGTTGATTTTGTTAGACAAACTTTCTCATATAGCAAAGACGCACCAAAGAGCTCTGGGAATATGTTTTAGCATCCTTGCTTCCTATTGTATTTCCTGGGTCATTCATCCCCCCGTGTTTTGTGCTCTACAATGCTATTACCTTCATTATAATATTGAAAATTCTACTTTTCCACATTACCTGAAGTCCTTCTGGTGTGTTTAGTAGCACCTCCTATTTATCCAAACTGCTTCCAGAGCCGGAGCTTGAAGCCTCGGCTGGATAATCATAGCTGCTGGTTATCACATGTTATACTGAACCATTTAGACGTTAGGCTGATTGCTGTTATAGCCTGGAGTTTTCTGTCTGTGTTGCTCTTCCGTCTTGGATCAAGAGTTGCTTTCACAGCCTTGTTACACCAAAACCGTTCATAAGTGACTGCCTAACTCCTTCTTCTATATCTTGTACTCTGCTGTGGCATTGCCAGCAGCATATGGAGGATCCGGTGAGGGTGTGCAGCCCTCATGATGTGGTAGACCCTGGATTTCATCGTAAGTTGTTTTTGTGTGAGTAATTATTCTCTTACATAAAGCATTTCATCTTATTGCCTGGACATTTCTGATGGTTCCAGGTCTGCTGCCTTTAGTTTCAGTGATATAAGTAGGTAAGCTAATAATGATATAATATAATGATATAACCTGATGATTCTTTGAATGCATTCTTTTTTATTCTTCTTCCTCATATAGTGTTTAAGTCTAAAATAGAGATGGTTATCACATACCATCTATCAGTTGGGTTTGAAATATATTTGAGGCTGTATGTGCCTTAATAAGTAAAAAGTGCTTAAGTAAGAAGTAAAAAAAAAAAAAAAAAGAATTAATTTTACACATTTATCTGAACTACAAAACTTGAAACAATAAAAATTACATAAAGTTTTCTGGGAAATTTAATCAACTCTGTCTCCATGTCCGTTCCCCTTCCTCCCTGTGGTGCTTTAGTTCCTGTCTGAAATCTAAATACTAAAGCAGCAGCCTCTGTGGATATAGTTGTATCACTCCCCTAGGTTGCTGCTAAGTTATTTTTGCTGAAGTTTAGAACATTTTTTTTTTTTTTTTTGCAAATGGAATCCATTTACCTAATTAATTTACAAATTACTTTGTTTTCATTGCATTATTGTGAACTTACGACACAGTTTGCAAAGTTGCCATTCATTCAACCTTACCTCTTATATTGGCTTTTGACTGATTAGAATAACCGAGTCCACTTCTGGCCTTCGATGACCAGTGTCCCTCATATTTTACCTCTGTTTCTACACAGCTGATTCATATGGCTGGGTTCCTTCTTCAGAGTATCAGCAAGTCATCTAGAAATGTTGCAACACAGTCACAATCCAGAATGAGTAAAAATGTGTAAAAAAAATAAATAAATAAAGCAGGTTCTTAACCTGCTTTATTTATTTATAGCAAAGAGAGTGCAAAAATATTTTTTTCTAGGATGTAAAATATTGCGCACCGTGTTTTCTGGTACATCTTGTATGACTGAATATTGTTAAATGAGCACATTTCTAAGGCCTTGAAGACATTCCACGTTTTTCTTTGCAAACTGTCACATGCAAGACTTTGTATTAAGCAGAGCTGAGATATTGCACACCATGACAGCTTTATAAATCCTTGCAGAATGTAGCATGTGTTGAAGAGTGGCGCTAGGGCACAGACTGATAAGCCAGATCAATACACCTTAGCCCTGTTTGAACATTTTCCATTCATTCTTCTGTAACAGGTAAAGAAGAAATATCTGAATCAAATTTTTAATCTTTTTTTTGTGACGCTACATGAGAACAAATGAACCTCTGCAACTTTTTTCCTAGGCTGAGTTATTAATATCTTCATCTTATATAATTGTTTCGTGCATTGCCATGGTTTTGTGCGTTAGTTTGCCAGTTTGCCTACACATGCCTAAAAGTGGAGCCAGTTAAGCAGTAAATGTTTGGATCTTATTCTTGCCATTATTGTAAATAGAAACAGCAGACGAAGTGTTAATTGTTATTGTGCATACATCTTTGACATCCAATTACTGTGTTGCCTGGATTCAGAAAGCCATAGTATTCAATGTGCGATGCATGTGTGTGTGTGTGTTTTCTTAGCAACCTTTGTTAGTAACATTTAGCACTCATAAAGCACTCATTTCTTTAAAGATGAGTTTCTTTTCAGAACAGCATGCAGAAGAAGACTCAGCTTTTAGACAGATCCTTAAGACACCAGGATCGATGTCCTGCAGCTCAGAATGCATTTATTTGCTATTCTAAACTTTACTTTTTTGTAATTCAGTGTGTCAGAAAAAGTTATCAGTTGGACTTACTGAAGTTCAAATATACCTGATTAATAGTTATGATGATGGAAAAAAAAAAAAAAAAAAAAAAAACTTTCCTGAGCATAATTTTGTCCTGCAACATGTGACCGGACAGTTGTGAACATAATGAAAGAGATTATTTTCTTTCTAAGTCGCAATAAGATTTTGTATCTAAATTGTTGCACCAAATTTAATAACAGGTTTTTAGGTGGGAGGATGTGACCTGGCACAACAAATGCCACAAATTGCCTTGTGTTTTTTTTTTCTTTGTTCAAAATGGCTAATGTTAAACACTCTAAATGTTTGAACGTTATCTGATGAGCATACATTTTTTTCTAAGCTCAAAACTTGCAACAGTTAGAAAGGATGTACAGGCAATTTTGCAATTTTGTGCCATCAATTTACTTCCTTCTGAACATAGTGCATTTTTCTCTTATTGTATGAAACTTCTCTAATATTCTAATCCTTGCCCAAAGCCATTTTAACACAATATGGAGCATGTGTAATAAAAATAAATTACAATATTAAATGGGAAGAACTTCCTTTCCTAAGTAAAAACTAAATATATCTTATTACAGGCCTTTCTTTGCTTCTAACAATGATTCCTGAAAAGACTGTCAGAATTTGGTCTATGGCCAGAAGTTAATTATTTTCAAAATTCTCAGCGTGTTATGGCAGAAAAAAAACACTTTGTTAGATGATAGTAAAGACATGTGATTTTTTTTTTTTTTTTTTTTTTTTTTTTTTTGTGAATAATTTAAACTTAAATCGGTCCAGTGGATTTTGGAAAGGTCTATCTATTGGTTCTCAAGTAGGGAACACATGGAAATCCAAATGACTTACTAACCATTTTTAAGGGATTTTTTTTTTTTTTTTTTTTTTTTTTTTTTTTCGGGTTTTTTGAAATTATTAAAAATATTTTT
>NW_015114404.1:43609-46165 GCF_001443285.1 Poecilia latipinna | reverse complement strand
AGTGGGGAAAACAAGGAAAATCAAATTTGTTTCAAACCCTTTTTTAGGGTTTTTTTTTTTTTTTTTTTTTTTTTTTTTTTTTGCAGAGTACTGTGAACTAATTAAAATAATTTTAAGGGTTGTCCTGAAATCAATGCAGATGGTAATTTCAGGCTTATCCCAGGTATGCACGGGAAAGATAAGAATGATTAAATCCGCCGGCGCATTAATGAGTGTGAGATGTAAAATAATCCTAAAAGGCATGGCAGAGTTGCTGCAGGAGAAGCCAAATGTCAAGTGCCATTTTATTTCACGGAGGATCTTTTTTTTTTTTTTTTTTTTTTCTTTAAGGGACCAGGTTTTCTTTCTTATCCAAACTGAGCCCTCCGAGTCTCCAAGATCTCTTACAGGAGCACAAAGCGCACATGAGTAGCCTGCACAGACAGATGGATTTGTGACAAGTGAGCGTTACTGTCCATTAAAGTTGATTCAGACTTGAAACTTGTAAATCTCTCCACATCACAATATACAAGAAATAAATGCACGGGGGACAAAAAAAATACTCCAGATGACAGTCAAAGTAGACAAAATGATTTTTAGAGTAGATTTTGTTGCTAATGAGAACCTTGTTTTTGTTTGTTTGTTTGTTTGTTTGTTTGTTTTGTTTTACAGGAAATAGAATTCAGCTCATTGAGCGCGGTGAAACAATCAGTTTCTAAAATGACTGAGTTTTACTCGGCTGTCATAAAGAGAGGAAAACAATATGAAGACAGCCTAAATAAAAACAATTACTTTGGAAATTAGATTTTTTTTTTTTTTTGTCCTGAAGATGCTCATTTAGGCAATGCTGTAAAGAAGACTCTCAACTTCACGGCCATAATTAATTGAGCAAATTTGTTTCTATTAAATAAAACTAACACACACAGTAAGAAAACTCTATTAGCCTTAATTAAGCTTGATATCCTAATTTAGGAGATGGGTGGTTGAAAACAAGGCATTTTGGTCGACTTTTTTTTTTCTCTGTCTTTCTCTGATATGAAATCCCTACCAGCTTTCGGCCTTTGGGCTGCTTTTCCTCCTTTGAGAGTTGGAAATGAGAAATGGAAATGGAAATACCAGGAGGTGCTAAATTAGCTGCCTGATCTGCACTTATTGCCGCATACAGGCCCCTATTACTTCTCCCAATCTGCGCCTCTCTTTTTAGCATTCCAGGCATGGAGGAGCTCCGAGATAGCAGATTTATCAAATGGTAAAATGAATGCATGATGATCAGTTAAATTGAAAATCAGCGTCTGCATGACAGCCCGACCTGACACCGCCGTAATTAGAAAGAAAAATGATGGCGTCCGATGCATAATAGAGCAAAAACAATTTACACTCTCCCATAATGATCCGGCGTTCAAATTGAAAATTTCTCCGGGTATAAATTGAATTCATAAAGTATGATTCATGGGACGACACATCTCCTGGAGGCTGCCTGGGCATATCGATTGATAGTTTGTCTTGAATCATGCAGCGTGCAGCTCTCAGGCAAGAAAAGCTTAACTACTTAAGCAAATCGCTAATTTCACCTTTAGGCCACCAATGTGCAGCCAGCGATACTCCTATTCAGTGCGCTAATGAATTATGGATGAACTGGGCATACGTCCCAAGGAAAAAAAAAAAGAAAAAAGAGAGAAAGCATAAGAGAAGCATTTCAAGAAAAAAAAAGACACATACACATACACACACACACACACACACACACACACACACACACACACACACAAGCATGATTGTGACGGGTTGTCTCACAAATTGGTGAATAATCCTTGAGAAAACACAGAGTAGGGACTTTTTTGTTGAAATTTGCGGGGAAATTGTTGAATTTTCCCACAAAATACTTTAGATTAAATGTTACTAAAAAATTAAAAATAATAATAAAAAAAACAGAAAACAGTGCTGAAAAATATAATTGATCTTCTTTCACCATTAAGTACATCTTAAACAATCTAGTTCTGAGTTTTTAAACTTTTAATACTTTCACATATATCTCTATTTACAATTATTTAAAACTGTGTTGTTGTTTTTTTCTTTATTTTAAACTTGTCTCATGTTAACTTATTTCTGACTCTTTAAGGAAGTCTTCAAGGCAAATCACTATCCTAATCACACAGACATTAAGGAAGCTACGACCCCAGCACATATGGCCACCTTTAACCCAGAGCCACGCGGGCCTGAGCCCGTGCGTGATTTCTGCGCGTGCCATGCTGGTTGTGTCTGCCCCTGCCTCCACTCCCCGAGCCCCCACAACCCACCACCACCAACCTAATAAGACGTTGCTTCCTAGAGCAAACAGCTGCATGGGGTTGAAATTTATGTAAATATTTAGAAAGGGACACTGGCTCAGGGATTCATTTGCGCCGGCTCAGACGTAAAGCTCGCTTCCTCTGATTATTTCCAATTTATTTGCAAATCAAAACCCAAAGAGAACTCTAAAGGCTATGTGATATATATATATATATATATATATATATATATATATATATATATATATATATATATATATATATATATACATACCCCTCCCTCCATCTA
>NW_015114404.1:31899-40316 GCF_001443285.1 Poecilia latipinna | reverse complement strand
CCTTTGCTTTCTGCTGTTACCGTGCTCTCTTCCTTCGGCTTGATATTGTGGTCAGCGCTGCTAATATTGCGAAAGGGGGAGCAGATGTCCCAGATCCTGCGCGGCTTCCCCGGGGACCGGCAGCCCTATTAGAACAAATGTGTTCTGCTATTGTAAATAGGCACGTTTGCCTCAGCCCGTCCTATTACAGCCGACGCGTGATCAATAGGCTGATAACACAGAAACATCAATGTAAAGCGACAGAACAATGAGGGATATCATCGAACATCTATCTTAATATAGCCCTGCTACAAGGGGCCCTGACAATGTGAGGAGAAAGAGAGAGAGAGAGAGAGAGAGAGAGAGAGGGAAAGAGAGAGGGAGGAGAAAGGAGAGGAAAAACCTCATGAAAATGCCTCCCCACGAATCCCCATCTCCTTTCCAATATGCACAAACACACACACTCCCAGCTGCCGGGGCTATTATTTTCCTATTTCAATTTGACACCCAGGCCTTTTCATGCTAATTCTATTATTCTTGGAAGTTTATGTGATTTCATATCACTAGAAATCGGTAATGTATTATAACCCCCTTTGAGCTAAAATAAACTGAATCCCCCTGCAGTAGCCACCGGGAAAATAATTACTTTCATATCAAAACTCTGCAGGAGTCGAGCGGGTCCTTTTCGCCTCGGGCTCGTAACCTCATTTCAGCGGGGGCTTATAGATGAATAAATTTGTTAAGGCAATATACAAAGTACAACATAAGATTTCTTTACGAAGAAAAAAAAAAGCCCTTCCCACTGTACTGTCGTCCTGCGCCGCTATTTAAGATCTCACACGGTGTCAGATGCTTGTATACAATAGATTTATTTAAGAAAAACCTTACATATATAAATAGTATAATACCTTTTCTTACAGCTCTTGAGGATTTTTGTTGGTCTTGTGTTTTGTTTTTGTTTTTGTTTTTTGTTTTTTGTTTTTTTTGACATGTTATCACACATTAAATACTCTCACACACTCGCAGAAGGAAAAATAAGGAGAGGGACATTGCTAAAAAAAAAAAAATCAGCAGAGTTGGGGCAAAACCTATGGAGGTTAAATGCAAAAATGTAGTTAAGCTTTGGCCTAATGAAAGGTGTCGTTTAGAGGCTATTTCTGCTTCTTTTTTTTTCTAAAAAAAAAAAAAAAACATCTCCCTCTGATTTATTCCATATCGACATCTTCTGTGGAGTTTAATTGTGTGGGACAGTCACTCAGAGGCTCGGGGTTGACTGTGTGCTCCTTTTTGTCCGTGTCGACGGGCGTTATGAATTCAAAAGTCGACTCGCTGCAAATAGCCGAGCTCGGTTGTCCAGTGGCAAACGCGGCCCTGGACGGGCTGGATTTCTCCTCCTGTCCCACCTGTCCCAGCTTTTGTGCGTCCGGCGAGCTGCTCCTACATCCCGGGGAGTTGGAGGAGGCGCTGCAGCGGACACCGGACTGGTCTCTGTCCGCCGGGGCGTCTCCGTCACAGCTTGCCGCTGCTGATGACGTCTTCAGGGCAGTCTGAGGGACAATGAATCCAAGCGGCTGCGTGATGGGATAGAGCAGGAAGTGTCCCTTCCCTATTAAAGGCCGCGAGGAGGGTAAGGCCGCGGGGTTGCGTCTGGGTCTGGAGTCCGAAAGGAGGCTCTCGACGCTAAACGGGTTGAGTTTCTGCAGACTTGAGGCTCTGTTGGTGTTGCTGGAGCACAGGCTCGGCCGGTGGCTGGGGTCGGGCGAGTCCAGCTCGGATCCGCCAGCATCCCGGTCTAGGTGTCTTTGGTTCTGGTTTTGGCTCTGGAGGTCGCACATCGACTGGTTCCCCCCCACTGAGTCAAAGGGTGGGCACGTGTTGTGGTCACTGTCGGTGACGTGCGACACCCCGCTGTCGCTGTCCGACCCCGGGGTGTGAAATAGATCCCCAGAAACGAGCTTGTTCTGGGACTTGAGCAGCCGGCGCTCCTGCTTCCGCTTCTTCTTCTCCAGCCTGTCCAGCTCTCTCCGGGCGATCTCCTCTGGGTCCATGGGCTCCCCGCTGCAGGTGGTGGGGTGGGCGTTGTGAGCAGGTCGACCCGGGCCTTTCTTTGTGTTCTCCTTTTTCCTCCATTTGGCTCTGCGATTTTGAAACCAGACCTTCAGACAGAGAAGGGAAGGAAGGGAGGAAAAAGTGAAAACACGTGTAATGAGCACTGACTGCCCCTGCTAGGGTCAAATTAATTAGAGCAACAAAAAAAAAAAGTGTCAGTGTCTTTGCAACATGGTAATTAAACAAATAGTGAGGTTACACCTTCCTCATGTTTTTTTTTTTTTTTCTGGGCCTGTAATTAGGCCTTATTAAAAACGAATGCATTGAACAAAAAACAAGTTGGGATAACTTTCTACAACATCATTTTCCACAAGTATGAACTGTCCATGCGAATAAAGCTTACGTGTAATGATAAAGAAAAAAATACAGTTTTTTAAGTATCTGTTTACTTTTATTTCAAGCATAATTAAAAAATATAAATGGAAGCTTATGCATGTCTGATATTTCTTCTGCAACTATATTTCTGCCTGCAACTATTTGTGTTATTTAATAATCAAAGTTCAAAAGTTGTTCAAAACAAATATAAAGTCGAATTGTACTTATTCGTCAGATCCCGACCAATAAACTCAGGGAAAAGTAAAGTGCAATGTGGCGTTTTAAGAATTAAATTTAATATTCCATAGTCTTCAATAAAGTAGCATTTACTCATGAATTATTGATATTTGTTTTTATAGATGTGACTTGCAACAATAGCACATTTAAAACGGGTCTTTTGTCACACATAACAGAGCAGAGGACACAGTCAAGCTCGAAGTTACAAATGCACTCAGTGAATGGGCATTTACCTGAACTCTTGACTCTATCAAGTCCAGTCGGAGAGCCAGTGCCTCCCTCATGAAAACGTCCGGATAGTGGCTCTCATTAAAAGCCTTTTCTAATTCCTCCAGCTGCCAGCCTGTGAAATTTGTGCGAGTTCTTCTTCTCTTGCAGCCAGGGCTATCTTTGTCTGGGTCCACCGAGTCTGGCAGCATATAAATGTTGGAAACAAAATGTAAACAAAGCACATAAGGTCAGTGATATTTTTTTTTCTTCTAAATAAATAAATATCTACATTTTAAAATAATTTTAACATGATTTTTATCTTGCACATGCCATGAATTTTGTTCATATATGATGAAAGGAATGTTGCAGCTTCTGTTCTCGCTTTGGAGAAGGAAGCTTTCGATGTAAACACAAGCTGTTAATGTTGTAACTGAGGAGGAGAAATGTTTCCTTTCTTTTCTTTTTCTTTTTTCGTTGTTGAAAATCCTCAGTTTTACATGAAGGGAATAAAGTGGGAGGCGAGAACGCCTTTCAAACCCACGGCGAAGACAACTTGTCGCAACATCCAGCCTTTGTTTCTTTCTGTTTGGGTCTTTCCACAGCTCGCCAACCTCGAGCGGAGCTCATTGTGCTGTGGGTAGTGTGGCTTACCTGACAGTTTGTACTGCTGATTATCTCCATTCATCCCGCAGCCCGAAGACAAGAGGGGGTTGGAATTACCCACCGACGCCGTGCAGGAGCCATTAAGTAATCCGTCTATCGAGAAGGGAACCGCGGACGCAGATTGAAGTTGATGCCCTGCTAATTCGTAAACGTGATGGTGGCTCAGATGGTACGGGAAGCCAACCATCCCGCCGAGAGAGCCTCCGAACTGGGCGTGAGGTGGATCCAGTATCCTGCTGTCCATCATCCCGCAGGCAAAAGGAAGCGACGTCTGGAGCCCGGCGACGGGAATTTAAAAAGCATGCAGCGAGTGTGGCCAACGAGCGGGGGACATGATGTGAAGGGAAGGATGAGCTGTACTTTATCCACATGAACCTCCCAATAATTAGCTCAGGCTCGGGGAATATGAGATCCAATGAGAGGCGGTAATGGGTGCTGACGTCAGAGACGCACTCTGCAAACGCTCCCTGTATCGATTGCTAATTAAAGCTGACATCCACCTCAATAAACAATATCAGAGCTGTCACAACAAGACAGGAGGGCTTTGATAAGAACTACATCGCAACTGCACGGGGGACCCACCGGGAGGAAGGGCTCAGCGGATCCCGGGAAGAAAACGCTGCAGGCGGATAGATGAGGCCAAGCAGCTCCCAGACTTTTTCTTTGCTCCAAACAAACGATAGCTTAAATGCGTAGAGTGTTGATATGTTGTAGGTAAAACATATCATTTAAAATTTTGTCCTCGTTTATTTGATATTTGATTCATGCCTATTGTTATGAATTATGATTCTTATTTTTTTTTTTTTTTTTTTTTTTTTTTTTTTTGCAGACACATTAAAACAGGTGGACTGTTGAATGAAGGAAAAAGTACTAAGGAGATTATCAAAAAGTATACCCCAACTGCATAAGGCAAAAAGTTAAAACAGTGAGTTACATAATATATATATATATATATATATATATATATATATATATATAATTTCTTTTAAATACACTTAAATTGACAACCTTTAAGTTCTGTGCCCCACATAAATACCTAAAAAAAGAGAGAGAGAGTAAAGACGAGAATGTGACTTTATTCAACACTTCCGCCTGTTTTCCATAAGTGGTCTGCCTAAATCCTTTCAACTAATTTTTATTTTACTCTTTATTATTATTATTATTATTATTATTATTATTATTATTATTATTATTATTATTTACAAATAGTTAATTCGACTTTATTTATCCCAAGTCTGGCGCTGTCATAATGTTAATCAGAGTTGAAATTTCACACCCCACTCCCTCCCTGACCCTTGGCTCCTGGATTGGCATGTTGTAATAACCTGAATCTCTCAACAGAAGCTGCTATAATTGTTACCCTATTAGCATGCAAATTGTTTAATTAATATTATTATGAGGAAGTATATAATCTGCTCGTCACTTGACCCCAAGCCCAAATAACAACCCTCTGCATTTCAGCGTGTAGCCCTCCATTTTAATGAACTCCTCAGAAATGATCTCGGCCGTTTATCCATCTTAGTCTCTTTTTTTTTTTTTTTTTTTTTAACCTCTGCGCGCGCTCCCTCTTTTGTGTTTTTAACTTTTAATTTCAGCCCACACGGACACAATCTTATGAATTATTCCTCCCCAGTCATTCAATTTTGAACATCAAAAATTCAATAATTGCTTCCCGTCACCTACATATGTAGGAGGTCAGAGAATATATATATATTTGTGTGCATCACCCCAGCTGAGGAGCTCAGGGGCTCAGTGCAAAGCAGCCCCTTGACACAGTCTCCAGAGACGCAGCATTCAAATCCGTTTTTCTACAACGGGTGACATTGTCAGATTCTAGCTTTAATTAACCCGATAATAAGGCGAACAAGGCCAGCATTCAGATGCGGTGCTGCCCTGCCTTGTTACCTTTTGTGTGTGTGTGTGCGTGTGTGTGTGTGTGTGTGTGTGTGTGTGTGTGTCTGTTCATGGCAACTGTTCAAAGGGGGAAATGTTTTGTTTTGTTTTTTTCTTCAAATGTGAAACATTTCTTCTCCTTTGGAGTTGGTAGGATGACAACACGCTGTTGATCTCAATCAATAGAAAAATATTGCATATGGGCTAATTGATTTACTTGGGAAGAGATTAGATACAGGAGAGAAAGTCGGTGTACACTGACAGCACTGTGAGATCTTCATCCTTTTACAGTTCAATGCAATAACTCACATTACTAAATACGTAAAAGTTGAAGTATTGGTCTTCTTCATGGTTGCTTCCCTCCTTTGCGCTTCACCTTTTGTATCACTCGTCACACTTTGCGTTTATAAAACTCCTGTGTTGATTAGAATTTGTTTCAAAGTCTCGTTGAAGACGGAAGTTTGACGTTACGCGCTCCATGTCTCCTCTATTTGACATAACTTATGGACGTACTAAATTCAGCTACAGTCTCTGAAGGGAACTTTTATGGTGGATGCTTGGGTATGGGCTAAATCCACCACTCAGCGCAGAGGTGAAGAAAGACAAGAAAGTCTTCCCGTAACACTCAAACTTTGCTCTCAGGTTTGTACCATGTCTATAAAAGTTTTCTCTTTTTGGTGTTTATCCTCCACTTTCTTCCAAAACACATGTCGTGAATGACACCATCTTGCGTTCTTGAAGTCCTCTCGTTGGAGCCCGAGGATTTTTGCAGCTGCGCACTCGCTTTATCCATAACAGATAAAGCAGAAAAGTGAAATTCAGCATGCCAACCTAACATAGGTGTTCACATGATCCACCTAAATCCCCATTCCCAAAATAAGACACAGGACTTATCAACCAGTCCATCCAATAATGATGCCTACTTTAGCAGCACAGAATCACATTCATTTTTAATTAGGCAGGCAAATTAATAGGCAGCAGTTTAGGAGTTTAATTACTCAATTAACTTCACGCACGTTAATTTTTAACTATCTAAATTAGGTTGCACATTATTCGATTTGATGATAATTATAGAATTAAATAAAAATTAATTGTTTTGGATGATTTGGATGAACTAGATGCAGTTCCAATTAAACAGCAGGGTAAAAAAAAATAGAAAAGCTGGGTGCCATCTTAAGCTCGCAAATCCTTTGATTCGATTTTAAGGAAGAAACTCTGCCTAGAAATTTTCTCTCTGATCCTCCGAATTCTCTCTCCCTCTAATCCCACAATTAAAAGTTTCCTCCCATCTAATTATCTGTAATTGTGCCGCTGTCAAAGTAGAATGGAGAAGTGAAAGCGATTGATTTGGACTTTTAATTCAGTTCATTTCTGATAGAAGAGAAAGTAATTCCCTTCAAATTACCTCATTCAATCCTGACACCCTAATGCCCTTCAAAATCTTTTTTTTTTCCTTCCACTCTCCGGCATTTATATATTAAAAATGAAGCTGAGAATGACTAGTGCCTCCTAATAATAATAACCAAACTTCCATTAGAATAATAATTTCATTTCAATTAAAACTGACTTATCACCTTTGCTAAAACGTGCTTAATATGCCGAAAATTATCAATGCTTGAAGGAGCCCAAACTGGGGAGTCTAATTGTAATCAGCAAATCAGAGGTGCTTGTCGCTGCCGTGCCTTTGCAGAGAGGCAGTCTCGGAAATAGAACTAATTTACTCAACTCCCCCGGGAAATCCGCTCAACAGATTAACATTTTCAAAATATAGTAATGATATAATTTGAGAAATGGTGACGCCAATTTGTGAGAAGCCTTTGTGTGGAATAATTTGCATTTTTTTTCCTCCCTTCGCCACCGCCTGCGTTTTGCCCCCGTTAATTACAGCTCCGCAGATGAAGGGTGTGCTGTTTGACTCAGTGCTTATTATTCAACTTCAATCTAATAATTCAACTCTACAGGAATATGGGGGAGGGAAAGAGGGGGGGGGAGTGTTGCCTCACCCAATTTTAAGCCACCCTGATATAATCCCAAATGGATATGGATTGGTGAAAATCTGAATAGGTGCATTTAAACAAGTAGTCCTGTCACTCTGTGTTATGGATCATGTGCGCATTAATCTCTGCATGTGCGAACAGGACTTGCGATAAAACATGATTGGATAGTTTCAACCAAAGCTTTTTCTACAGCGACCAAACCTCCAAACTTCTAACATCGCATTTGTACCGAAGGGGGTGCATTTGGAGATAATTGCACTCTCCTGACTTTCAAACGACTGCTCACTGTTTGCAGAGGACATTTCTTAGAGATGCACACTTTAACATCAGTTGTTAACTGAAGATTAAACACACACACAAAAAAAAAAAACTTGGAGCCACCTTCCAAAGGTGTTGTTTTTAAAAGTTGCTGTGCTTCCCGCTGCATACTACTTAGAAGAGGATTGCTGACAATGTCACAACTTCTTCGATTTAAACAGAGTATTTCATAGACAGTTCTGTAAGTGCACAAGCCATTACTCTTTCAAAGTAAATCTTTGAAATTTACTTTGAAAGAAAAATGAGTTAATTAACAAAACATAGACTTTAATGACGTGTGCATGGATTTTTACAATCTGAAAGAAAGGGAAAAAAACAAAGTACAGGAAAGATGTTTGGATTTTCTTGTTGACTTCGGCATTCAATAACGGAAATTGCACAAAAACACAAGTGTCCTAGCACTCCTAGGTTCATCTTTGTTACAACATCTCTTTAAACACCTCTGTCTAACACCTAAGCCTTTGTATCCTTGACCCTGCCATGAGAGTGTGTTGAATTCTCAAAGCATCAAAACCAGTGTTTAGCCAGGAAGACCTATTCTGCCCTCTAGTGGCTGAGCTACCTCGGCTCAAGTCGCATAAGAAGACTGTTTTGTTTCTGGTTGAAAGATATCGGATTACTCATTGCAGGTTTTTTTGTGGGAGCGTCCGTGAGTGCGTGTATGTGTGTGTGTGTGTGTGTGTGTGTGTGTGTGTG
>NW_015114404.1:0-28743 GCF_001443285.1 Poecilia latipinna | reverse complement strand
GGTGTTTTTGCGGGTGTGTGTGTGTGTGTGTGTGTGTGTGTGTGTGTGTGTGTGTGTGTGTGTGTGTGTGTGTGTGTGTGTGTGTGTGTGTGTGCTTGCAGAATTGAAGATCTGACATGGCAGATCAGTCAGGGTGCCCATGCTGACCCCTACCCAATGGAGAAAGCCTTCAACAGTAGGCAGATAAGTATCAAAAATTGAGAATGGAGCAAGGGAAGAGGGCAGCCTGGTCTGAGGAGTCATTCTGCTTCACCATATAGAGAGCACATAACACCAGGACAGACTATCAGTGGTAACAATGTGATGCATAGCCTTTTGCTGGGAAAGTGCACGAAAACTGGACACATACTTACAAATATTTTTACTTCCTTACAGCTCTTTTTTGGTTTTACTTTTTATTAGCACATTTTGAAAAGCACATAACTTGAATAAATACAGACAATGTTTCTCAAATGCTCATGTCATTTATTAAGGTAGGAACGCTACCCAAACCAACCTGGGCTTGTGCAAGAATTTCTTTGCCCCAAGTGTTAACTTACATTCACTGCAATGTATGTGCAATGTTTATGAAAAAGCTTACTTTAATTTTACTAACACTAATTACTGCCAGACCTGCAGACTCAATAAATTGCTTAAACATAACTTGTCCAACAATAGGAAAGCAACACATCACGAGCCAAGCAAGAACAATTATAGAACAGATGAGAAACAAAGTCACTGACAGCCATTAGTCTTGAAAGAGTAGCAGATCGATTGTTAGTGCTTTGGGAATCCAGCAGCTTGCAGTGTAAGCCATTTTACACATAAAGAAAACATGGAACAGTGGTGAACCTTCTCAGGTTCTCATATTACTCCAGCAGTGAAACGACTCATCCAAGAAGTCACAAAAGAACAACATCTAATTCGTTGAATCACTCTGAGCCCTCTGTCCCCATTAGGAAACCTGACAGCGGCTGGTAACATCACGCTGTCAGGATGCTTTTGCTCTGTTTCTCAGAGACATGGAAGCTGATCAGCTAATTACAGGGAGAATACCTACAAGAGATTGGTTTGGAGCTGCAAAAGAGTTGAGAGTGGGACCTTTTAGGTCCTCTCACTTCATATTACACATAGTCTGTCATTTAAAATCACAAAATACAGATTGAACCTTTGTTTGTAAACTGTTAAAGCCAAAAACTGGCACTGTCACTTTTTGCAAGGCACCACTTTGTACTTGTTTAATGGAAATTATAGATAAATGGGCACTCCAATTACATATGACGAGTTGGTGACTTTGTGAAGAGTTTTCTGCTCGTCCCCGGCTTTAAGTTGGAAATATATAATAAAAAGGAAAACTTTAGATCCCAGGCTGTCATGACTATATAGACATGTAATATTTCTAGTGGTCACAATTATGGTGATTTCCTTGTTCGTCGTGTTTTGTTTTGTTTTTTCTTTCCTTCTCTGAGCTGTACTTTTCATGAAGTGCTGCCACCATCTGGTAAATCTTGGAAAGACGCTCTCAAGCCTGGCACACAACCAAAATGTTGTTTGATAAGTCGTTTAAAGCCAACATTTTCTTAAGGGGTAACCTGTGTCCCATAAAAAACAATACTGAAATCAGTTTTAACCCAAAGTGTGCTCACATCTGGGGTAACAGCCCAACCCTGAATTTAACATCTAAAGCACATTCTTTGTACATTTTATTGGATTTGGACTTGAGTTTAAATTATTGATGTCAGAGTGTAAGATTGAAATTATATGGCTCTATCACACTTTTTAATAAAAGTGAGTTATGCACATTTTCGTGAACTTTTGTACTTTCAAATACTCATTGGGCATTCAATTATTTAACACAGAAAGCAGATAAATATTTCTTTAGCTGATGGGTCATTAACAATCACTTTGTCAGAGAACCAGTCAGTAGTAATTTAAGAACTTCATTGACCAGGGAATTATATGCATTACTTATGATATTATGTATAGATGTAATCTGAGAATAGTTAGGAACCACTGAAAACTAAAAAATTGTAACTGTTGAGCTGCAGCAATCATTTGTCTACTGGCTCTGCAGTGTTTTACAGAGGGAAACAGAGTACATTCCAGACAGGTTGACGCTGCATCAAAGGGGAAACCCAGAGACACACAGGACAAACATGCATACACACTCACACCTAATCAAAATTCAGAGAAACCTTGGACATCTGAAGAAAAGCTATATGCACATGGAGAGCATGAATGCTATTCAGAAAGATCGCAGATGTTTAGTCAAACCTGGATTTTTTTATGTTTTTTTTTCTGCAGTCCTGTCCACTACTCCACCATTCAAGCCCATGTGCTGCAGTCACTCCACAAAAACAACATATATAAGCATTTATGGTGTTGTAGTACAATGGTGTTTTTATCTGTCAAAGTGTTAGGGACAGAGAACAAAGGGAAATATAATTCGCTGTGCTAAATTTCTTTTTTTATTATTATTTTTATTCCAAACTATGCTTCTTGCATTAAACAAAAAAAAAAGGAAAATCATACATTAGTTAATAGTATATGATAGAAGTCACTTGATGCATTCAGGTTGTTATGTTTCATTTAATGTCTCCTTCCACTTTGGGCAGAAAAGCCTTAATTTATAATCATACCAAATAAAATACCCAGTTCCTCTGTTTTGAGTTGTCTGAATGCAAAACAAATTTCCTTAATGAGTGTATTTATGGTAGCCTAATGCAGTACAGTATGCATTAGTCGTAATGCAGAATTGTGGACCAGCACTAATATTATCATGATGTTGTGTATTATTATTTTCTATCAACACAACTTTCATGTCATTTTATTCAAAATGTCTCATTTGCCTCTGCTAATAAACACACCTAGCATTTAATTCCAGTCTTGTCAGACTGAATACAGACTGTTGAAGTGAAGACCAATTGTAAAATCCAAATTAATTAGGGTACAAGTACCTTGCTGAGTGCATTTACATAAATGACAGAAAGGTCACAGCTGGAGACCAAAATCATATCAAGCGGATTGATCATGATTGTATCAGTCAAAATTAGAGTAGCCTACTCTGCATTTAAAAGAGTAGAGATGCAAATAATGTCTTTTTGTTTCAGGGCTGCTAAGCTCATTAAAAGTTTAGATTTTAAGAGAATTTGTGTCACACAAATCCAATGAAACCATAAATGCATTAACTAACAGAGCTTGGGAATGTAATGTCAACTGTCCAAATTTATGGCTTTTAAATCCTTACATGGAGAAGACTTATGTTGTTTCAGTGAAGTTTTAAATACTATGTTGGCAACAGCTTTAGCAAGTGAGTGTATATAATATGAAGGTATAAATATTAATTTATGATAATGTGATTTTTATTTGAGTGCAAGAATTAAAAAGGTCAAAAGGAAGGAAAGTTTGAGCTGTTGCTATTTTTTGATGATGAATATTATTTCTGTTATATTTGCCATTATTTTCTGTTATTTTATTCTCTGACATGTTACAGTCTATCCAGTAATGTTGAACTCATTTTATGTGTAATTAAATATTAACTCAAACATTTTAAAAAGGAAACGCGCAATTTTAGCACTGTCATGACTAGTTGTTCTTATTTTAAAATTGTTTCAACTTACCATCTGAATTTTCTTCTTGAATCTACTGTGCTGAAGTGTTAACCGAGTACGTCTCTTCATCTATTCATCCTTGTTATCCTGTTTACTTAAAAAATAATAATATTTTACTCATTTGTTCGTGTTTAGGCAACATTCATCTTTAATATGTCAACATTATATTTCCTTAATTCTTGTTTAAATGTTTCCCTATACGTCCATGCCACACTTACCAATGCCCACCGATTGTAAAGTTTTATTTAACCTCTGAATGTTGTTGCTCGTTGTGATAGCTGTTTTTATAGACTTTCTTTTCCACTTTCTTCAGCAGTATTTGAAACAAGTGACAAGCTTGTAAAAAAACGCTTCCAGTCAGATTTTACTTTTTTTAAAAGTAGATTCTATTTCAGATTTACTAAACACAATTTCCATAATTTTACTTGAACAATCTGGGTCATTCTAGAGTTTTCTTGAAATTTCTACGACCGCCTTAAAAACCACGTCTTCCATTACGACGTAGCGAGTATGACATCAGCGGCGTCATGACGTAAGTGGACAGTGCGTGACACAGCTAAACAGACGAGGAGCTTCACAAACAAGGCAGCGGACGTCAGGAGCTCTGTAACTAAACTACAGACTAAAACACTTTGGGGGGAAAAATATAGAGTTATATTGGCTGGAAGAATACAGTGATTTTCTTTTTACAAAACCAAAGACCGGGAAGAAAACCGCGACTGGTGAGTAAACCTGAAAAAAAGCTGAGGTTAGCTGATCATCTTGCTAGCGTAGCAAAGAAGCCAGGCGTGAGAATACATTCTAACCATAAATATTCAAGATTTATTTTTAGTATTTTGTTATTGACATTTATGGAGAAGCATACTGTGTGGTGTCGGTGTTTCTGTCGAGTTAGCAAGAAATATGTGTTATTGCTCACTTTGAAGAAATTAAGTAGTTGCTTAATTTCTATATATTGTTACTATAATTCATACATGTTACATTGTGAACATGTATTACTTATCGCAAAAATCTCTCTCATTTTGAAGTTCTTGTGTTCTGTTTGTCTAACACAATAGTGGATAACTTGAGCTATTAGTTACGTAATCGATCATCTGTGAGTCTGATCGAAGTTAGCTTAGCCGCTTGCTCATAATTTAGCAAACTCATTGTTGGTCTGCAGACTGATAATCATGTGACTCATGACTATCCTCAAAGCCTCATTGTTATTACAATGGAGACTAGTTCTAAGAACTGCTAGCTTCTCATCTATTTAAGTTTTATTTTTATTTATTTATTTCTGTCTTTCTCAGAATAAAAACCTGTCATTTTCGTCAGAAGACCCATTTAAAAAATGGAGTTTCCAGATTTGGGAGAGCACTGCTCTGAGAAGACCTGCAAGCGTTTAGGTGAGTAAAGTTTCAAATAAAAACAGCATTATCATTTTTTGTTGGTACTGTTGTTTGACTTGAAAGATAATCAACATTAATCAACAATCTGATGTATAATGATGGCGCTTGACACAATGTAATGTTTCAGTTCTTGACTGTATGTTGTGTGACTTTGCGTTTTTGTGTTTTTATGATGTAAAGCACTTTGAAATGCCTTGTTGCTGAATGATGCTATACAAATAAAATGTGATTGATTGATAAGCTTGGTCCCTCATAAAATACTGCTTGTTGATTGCAGATTTTCTTCCAATGAGATGTGATGCCTGTCAGGAGATTTTCTGCAAGGATCACATCACCTATGCAAATCACAAATGCACATCATCCTACAAAAAGGTGAGTTGATAGAACCTAATAAAATATGAACTCATGTTTAGGCCTGATTTTTATCCTCTTCAATAAAAACTTTATTTAAATAATTGACTTGGCGTAATCATCTTTTAATTAATAAATCCAATTACTACAAAATGTTTCTGGACAAACAATTACACCATGGGTTTTACTTTTATTAGATTACTTTTGAATTACATTTATGTCTATTTGATCTTGTCATACGTTGTTCCGTTTACTTTAATGTGACCTAGGTCACACAGTATTGTCTAAATCATGTTCACCTAAGCTTTGTTGTTGTTGTGAAGTTACTAACGTATTCCACACACGTTAAACTGTGACAACAACTAGCCATAAAAACAACTCTTGTGGATTAGTAGCAGTGTTGCTTGGAGAATCAATCAGAATCTGTAGATTTTACAGGCTTTGGTTTTTAAAATGAATTGGTTGAATTGGAATGTTTTTAGTTCTATATTCTTTTAAAAGATATAACATTTTCTAGTTTGCTCCTTCGTTTGCTAAATACTGTTGTGTATTTTCTTGTAGGATGTCCAGGTTCCAGTTTGCCCGCTGTGTAATACTCCCATTCCCATCAAAAGAGGCGAGATGCCCGACATTAAAGTGGGAGAACACATCGACCGGGACTGCAAATCAGACCCTGCACAAAGAAAGAGAAAGGTTTAAGTAATGCAGAATTCCTCCTAACCATGTGGCACAATGTCATCAAAAACAGTGATAACAAGTGTTTTTTTTTTCTTTTTTCAGATCTTCACAAATAAATGTTCTAAAGGTGGCTGTAAACAAAAGGAAATGATACGAGTCACCTGCGACCAGTGTCATTTAAATTATTGTCTCAAACATCGACACCCACTAGACCACGACTGTAAGACTGATGGGAAGTCTCTTTCCAAACCTGGGTGTGTACAGTTGTCCTAAGGATTTTGAAACTGCTTTCCTTTCTTTTTTTTTTCCTGAATTATCACATTGAACTGGTGATTTAAGTTTTTGTTTTTTTTCTCCATAGACATGCTGCTGTAATGAGGTCCCAAGGTGCTTCCTCTTCGTCTGCCTCTGGTTCTCGTTCATCTGCTTCAGGAAACCCTCGGCCTGTTTCTAATGGTGTTACTGTAAACAACAGAGCTTACGGCTCAGGGTGAGTGTTGCTACCCCGCATTTGCTCAGTAATGGACATATTGAATATTTATACTTTTAAAACCAGACTTAATTTAACACATTGTATTCCTGCTTTCCCCCCAGCTCTGCCCCGCGGATTCCTACATCCGTTTCAGCACAGAATGTAATTCCCCCCTCGGCATCCTTTCAGGCCGGCATGGTATGAATACAACTCTGATGAAATCAAGTAACCACCAGTATATTGAAAGTGAACTCAAGCATTCTGCTTGTACCTTGTCACTTCAGACAGAGGAACAAGCTTTACAAAGAGCGCTGGAGATGTCTTTGGCTGATTCGAGGCCAGCTGTTCAAGCAACCCCCAGGTGAGCTACGTTAACAAAGTGCCTCTGATTTTCCCTAACTTCCTCTTCATTTAGCTGCTTATTAAGTAGATCAGTAATGTGTGTGTATATAATATGGATGAAATGGGGACTTGCAGTTGTTTCTCAGTGACAGGGCATGATGGCTGGCATATATGGCAAGCCGTTTCTGCGTTTAATTTTCAGGATTGCTGCTTAGATCCTCATCGTCCCTGTTTAGCTGCGATCTGAACTTTTTCTTTATATGCTGAAAAAGTCTTTTCACAAATGCATGCAGAATCCTTTTATAACTGGGCATTATTTATTTTTTTTAGCTAAAACCCAGATCTTTGGTTAGATGCTGTTTTTACTGTTCAGGTGCTTTACAGTCTCCCAGGTCATTTATGGTTGATTTTTTTTTTTTTTTCTTTTCCCCCTTTGTTCCTGTGAATGATGAGCATATCCAGTAATATTGTTCCGAAGCTTATTAAAACGACTTAAAGGTGTTTTAAGAATCTACATGGATTTATAAACATTCACTTATTCACCTTCCATCTTTTGCTTGGTTCTGATAGTTATTGAGCGACGTTTAATGCTGACAAAAATGGCACTCGGTATTGGTTGGGCCTGTGAGGTGTTACCCTGTCCTGTGTGGTGTGGCCTTTGGACTTTACGGTGTTCTTTGTTTGCTAATGTTCTCTAACAAACCGTTCAAGCCTCCATAGCACAGCTGGTTTTATGTGTAGATACAATTTTACACAGGTGAACTACTATTTATCTTTGTGACTTGTGAAGGCCACTAATTCTCTGGAATTTATACGGAGCATGCCACACTTTTCAGGTTTTATCTGTAAATAAACTTTGAAAACAACGTTTCCTTCCCCTTCCACTTTATGTTTGTTTCTTTGGTTTCGTCTGTTGCATAGAATTGATGATAAAATAAACTGAGTTATTTGAAAGGTGACAATGCAAAACACTGTATGAAGAGATATGAATGATCTTTCAAACTGTTCAAACTTTAAATAGTTTTTCTAACTTAGTTGGTGTCCAGAAACCAACTTGGCTCTGTTTCAGGTCTGAATTAAAGTCATGATGTACTGCATTGCTAATAGTGGATCAGAAACGGCACATTTTTCTTGTAGCGTTCACCAAGTGCAAAGGAGAAAACGAACAACAAGGTTTGTTTTGGGAAGGTTCACCAACAAACAAAGAAACCTGAAAAACAGCCATTGCAGCGCTCCCTGCTTACAGATTTAAACCATCACTAAGGCGTGGCTCTTCAGTGTTTGTCGAACAAAACAGGCTGATGGGATTATTTCAGTAATTTTAATGAGGTTGCGCTTGAATCAAACGCAAGGATCCACCGTTACGCATGTCGTCCGCTCTGTGGGGTTTTTCACTCCGGGATGTTTTCCTCTCAGCCCTCAGGAGCAGGAGGACCTGGCTCTGGCTCAGGCTCTGGCCGCCAGCGAAGAAGAATACAGACGCCAACAACAGAGACAACAGGTACCCGGAATTTAGGCACCAGTAGCATGCTTACGGGAACACATGTAGGTACACGGTTGCCATGGCAACACCCATCCTCTTCTGAACTTTTGTGTTTGCTTTTTGTTCTTAGCAGCAGATGAAAGGCTAATTTACATCAAATTTCTAATAGGTTTTTGGAAATGTGTGGATGAAAGTTCTTTATTTCTAACTGGGCTTTTTTTTTCTTTCTCCTTTCTGTTTAGGGAAGAGAGACCAAACAGTCCACCTGCTGCCTTTCTTAGCCTTGGAGCCCCATTTATGCTTCAAGCTGTGCTAATGGTTTGCTAGATAATGTACTTCTCAGATGTCAGTACCCAGAATGATTGATTGTTCTATGAAGAATTGCTCTTGAAAGTTGCTGCAATCTTGCCACCTTCCACGTATAAGCACATACACTTTTCAGCAGGATCTGTCATTTTTATTGAATTAGTTGCTCTTGTGAATATTTTATATGCTAATCATGATGACTCTATTATAATGCCTCATATAGATGTTGGATAAATTAAAGGTGCACTTAAATTTTAACTTTGTCCTTTGAGTGTGATTTAATGCAAGTCTTGCCGCTGAGGCGGATCAGGAAGTCCATCAGAGGAGTGAGGTGGAATAAATTTACCCAGGCTTTTAGTGGGAAATGCAAGTGTGTGAGGATGTTTTCTGGCACAGCATGTTTGTGTGTGACACATTTGTTGTGTTGACCTGGAATATTCATGATCGCATTTCCTAAATTTATCTGTTTGGGCTTTTTGCTTTCTATCTTTAATTAGAAAATGGTTGATTATGTTTCAAGTCAATTGTAAACAAGATAAAAGCATGGGTAATACAAGAGATAAATGGAACTGGGAATGATTAATTCCACTGTTGATGACAATTAAATCAACAGGTTTTTTTTTGTTTTTTTTGTTAACTGCATTAGAGTTGCACAGAGTGCATCAGTACGAGTGATGTTGAACCTCTGATTTTGCTGTGAAATATAGCATAACAAATCAACTAAATTTAATTGTGATAATCAGGTTTTAACTTCCAATTGTCTTCTGCTTCTCAGACTGAAATGATCAGAATGTCAATTTATTCAAAACATTCGAGAGAAATGTTTCACTGATTCACTCTGCTTTTTAAATCACGATAATGATTCAGCATAGACATTTGGAGAGACAGGGTTTAGCTGAAAAAAGATTAGTCATTGCTGGTAACATCACTGTGGAGAAAGTATTTGCCCCTTTACAAATCTCTTCTGGTTTTGCTTTCTTTACCTTGCTTCATCTCTTCAAATACAGTTTAATACTAGATGACTAAGATCACCTGGGGATATACTAAATAGCAGTCATCTAATAATTTCTTAAGGGAAAAAGACATCACTACCTCATGGCATTTATAAAAATACATCCCTTAAACTAATAGATCATGATTGTGATTAAACTAATTAGCAGTTTTACACATTTTGTTTTTTTAAAAGCTGAGTTCAGTTTCACTCTCCTCGGGTAAGCCTGATTTCTGCCAGATGCGCATAATCAAAAAATGACTTAAGTAGGACCCGCCTTAACTCAAAGTAGTCAAAGATCTTTAAAATCAAACTGAATTAGCTAAATTGACAAATGATCCAAAAAGTCTCAAAACCCAGAAAATCATCTAAAACGTTGCAGACCTCACTTACTTCTAGTAAAATGACATATAGACATAGAAAGTTGTGTGCAAATTCCAGTATGCAAGAGACTAAAATAAAATGTATATATGTTAATAACATAATTACAAAGCAATACATTTTAAGCAAAATAAACTTTTCTGAATACTTGTTTTTCTAATATATAAATGCAGTAGGTATTGTGCCTGGTGTGTTTTTTTTTTTTTTTTTGGTTAAAATATGTTTGTTCATGCAGTGAATTTACTGAAGAAAGAGTAGCGATACTTAATATCACTCAAGTGAGTATAAAGTATGGTGTAGAAAAATTACTTCTGAGAGATTTTTTTTCCCAAAAAAAGTTATTCAAATTAAGCAGAATAAATGTAACTAGTTACTACTCACCTCAGAAGCAGAGAGAAGTATCCCCTCGCCCCCATTGGATTTCTTTATTATTATCGAACCTCACATTACTGCAGTCTTTTAACGAAGGTTTGATGTCATTTCCGTGACCTCCTGGATGAGACGTTGATAAACTCTTGGAGTAATTCTTTTAGGTCAACCTCTCGGGTTCGTGACAGTTTGTTTCCTGTGACTCGCTGCGCTGTTGCAGCTGGCCGGAGAAACCAAAATTCTTACAGATGCCATTTAACCCTTTTCAAAACTGATGAATGGCATTTCTTTTTCACTATAATTTCTTGAATTTCTTTCAATTGTGCATAATATGATTCTTCTTTTCTTTTTTTATTAGATCCTAGAACTTTGGCATTAAAAGGCCTGGGTCTGCCTAGCAATATTAAGCCAAAACAGGACATAATTAGAGTCGAGCCTTGTTTTTTTTTATTGTTAATCCATGAATACTGTTTTTTTGTTTGCTTTTTACCTATCGCTTTTTTCTCCTAAATAATTTCTTGGACGGCTATGTTTTCTTGAGTAAAATATGTTGATGTAGTGCATCACTTGAGCACAATTTCGGGGCGCTCCACCCACTTCTGGTCAGTTTTATGTAGGCAAAATTTATTTACACTATAAACAGCAGGGGGCAGTAAGGCACCAATAATGGTTCCCATTTACTTCCATATCCACATCAGAGTAAATTAGCACTCCGCAAAAATTTCTTCTTACACACATCACTGTAATTAAAATCTCCAATCTTTTTATCCAATATTTTTTGCCCTATCTGCCATTGTGTATGAATATACAAAAATCCGCCTACGTAGTTGTTTAATATGAGTAACCTTTAAAGTAGTTAAAGAGCACAGCTGAAAAATATCGTGGTGACACTTACTGTCCAAATCCATTTGCATAATGGTAATTAAAAGGCACAGTTTGGAGGCAAGCAGCTCTTTAGCCAAGCCCTTTGACCTGGAGCAGCTTGCAAGTGTCACAAAAGTCTAATTACCATCATCTGATGCCATTGATGTGGTTATGTGAGTCATCGTTTTGCAGGTATACTGTAATGAAGTGCAGCGCTGTAGAGTGGATTCATTTTCATGCAAATTGTATTCTTCCGTTTTGCCATCACAGCATGCTTTATTATTGTACTCAGATATGCAGTTATGCACTAGAAAACCTGATCAGTTCCAGCGTCATACTGCATTCATTTACATATTAATGATTGTCTCAAGTAAGCTTTTAAATAAATGCAAATTTAGTTACTTTGTTGTACAATGCTGAGACATATAGTCAGAAGTCAAAGCATTTGGAATTGTTTTACCCTGCTGATCGCATAAATCAGATTTAACGTCCTCTGTGATAAAGCGCACACATTACATGAATTTCAAATTAATAATCAGATGGTTCGATAACACCCACAGACATAAATGTTTTCTGCTGCAGTCTTTGTTTAATCTTTGTGAAATCGGGTTTTTATAATGATAAAATGACACAGAATTTGACTTTCCATGAATGCAAAAAGAAGTTTCTGTTGAGTCTGGAAATATTATGGTATTGGGTAATCAAACTGATAGCAAATGGATCAAACAGAAAGGCATTTTGTTTTAAAGACTCAACAGTATGTGAGAACAGAGCTTTCTTGCAGTTTTCAAATGTGGTTTTTTTCCTATGAAATGTCAGAGTAGAACTCCACAAGAAAGTTCTTGCAGAAGCAAAATTAAACCAAAGTTTTGTCTGCAGTTTTTGCCAAAATAAATTCTCTTTCCCATTGTTCTAAAGGTCACTCCGCGGGTGAAGAAAACATTTAAACTCTTGACAGCTTTTGCGGTGGAAAATTCTCTCCTCTGCTACCTCGATCCTGTCTCCGCAGATTATAGTCGATTTTTAAGTCTAGATGGAGTGTCTGAACACACCTGGTTCCTGTGACACAATACTCTTCATTCAGAGAGCTAAACAACTCCATTGTTGAATGTGAACATGATCTCCGTGGTTGTTGATATCGGGGCAGGGGGTTTTCAAGGCTTTCTGGCTAACAGCTGCAAGCATTTTCTGTGTGGAAAAGTATGCAGCCCTGCTTTCATCTAAAAAAAACGCAGTGGAATATAATACTGAGGCGTTGACATTTGTGCCATTTGTAAAGGTCACCGATGAACAAAATGTGGAGATTCAAAGAAATAGTGTGACACACTAATGCACAAGTTCAACATAAAAGAGTTGCAAAATAACATAAAGCACACACATGTCCTGAGTTTCAATAAACAAATGTGCTGTCCTCTCGCACCGAGAAATACAACAAAGAGACGAGATGCACCGAAAAAGTGCAAAAACATATTTTGCTAGTGTTGACACCGACATGTAGTTCTGCATGCCAACAAAAGTGTCGTTTTATTTTATGTAAGACTTACCCCATTTCATTTGAGAACGTTATTTCGCTTCGGTTAGTTTTATTTATTTATTTTTTTTCATTTTTTACAAACAACAAAATGAATATTATTTTAACAGGACTAAACACATTCTATTGGATAGATCTGAGAGTAAAATACATTGCTATTCAGATCTACCCCATGTATTTAAAAGTCACATAAAAGAAAACATTTAGGCTCAGGTGCTCAAGGAGAATTGATCAAAATGTGTAGACAAGAGTGAACGCATCAGTTGCTTTTTATATGTAAAGTGCCGTATAAGTCAGATGTCATGAATTGCTTAGAGAGGTTTCAGCATGCAGCCATGTATGTAACTGCTCTCTTAAGTTGTCGTTTACATGCCTAAGACCCCTTCTAAGATCTGAATATGTGAACTGTTGTGAATCCTTTTAAGAGCCCACGACTGGACTTCTTTGGGGTCACTCAGAGTTGAGGGAGCCAGTATACTGCTCTGTGCTTCAGCATTAATAAGTGGCTATCCCACTCTAATAGCAGTCCTCGGTTCAGGTCAAGCCTTGAGCATTACGGTCATGCAGAAGGCAGGCTAAGAGCCTCAAAGTCATTTTCAATCTTCAGCTTTCACAAGGAAATCATAAGGCTTATTGGATTTGTCTTTCATTATGTTGGCATACTCCTTGCAGAGACATGAGTTCACTGAGAGTCATGTGATCCAATCCAACATCTACAGGACAAATTCTGATAAAATGTGAAGGCTGCTGTGCAAACTGAACTCCGAATATAAATTATTTTGTTTTGGTGGTGAATAATAAGTTTCTTTAGTTTTTTTTTTTTTTTTAAAGTTGAGAAAATTAGACATACAAAAACTGGAAATTTGAACAAATTCTACACTAAATGGCAGCCATTTATTAAGTTTGTTGCTTCAATGTAGACACGTCTGCACACCCAGACCTGCTCTTTCTTTTTTATTTCTTTTTGTTGGATGTGTACATATGCATGCATGCATATGTTTGTGAATGTATATGTGTGTAAGTCTATATATGCATGTGTTTCTTCACTATTAATTTTCTTTCACTATGTCTTACTATTATAGGTGTTCTGCATGTGCTCTTTGTTCCTAAAAACGTGCATCTTAAAGTCAATGGTGTAAGCAATTTGTTTAAGCTCAACAATTTTGCACCCTGGAATATGTTGACACCTTTGTTCCATGTGCAAAAATATCATTAAAAATATGAATCAAACGGGGAAAAAAAAAGATTTGTTTTGATCAGAGCAGCCCGTTCTCCACGCTTGCTCTGTTTTACAGGCTAGTAGCAAATTACAGGAAATGTTTTCTTCCTGCCATCTTTCCAGGAAGATCAGATCTGCTAAATGCAATATTAATGGTTGAACTGAGCAGTAGATCTCGAGCTCCTCCAGAGTTAATATGAGCATCTTGGCTGTATCTCTGATTAATACTCTTTTTGGCAGACCTGTTAGATTGAGTGGAGCTCTTTGCCTCTCAGTCCCTTCCTTTTTCGCGTCGTAGAATGACCAATGAGATAATTAAAGTGTAAGATATTTTGTTACAACCTAACCCTCCTTTGAACTTCTTCGCAACTTTATCTGTGAGATGTCTGGTGTGTTCCCTGGATGTAATGAGGCTGTTTGTTTCCCAGTGTATTCAAACAGGCTTTCGCAGAACAGCGGTAATTATGCTGAAATACACACAGGTGGACTCTATTTATTAATTACGTGACTTCTGAAGGCACTAGATTTTATTTTTGATTATCCGACCAAACACTTTCCGGATGTCAACTCGTTCAACTCTTCGGAAAATGTGTAATTTTGCAGGAAGTGCAATTATTTATTTATTTATTTTTTTGTTTGCATGGGAGCTGACAACTATGATCAGCAAAGCTGTAAATTGCTGTCTTTGCTGTTGGAGCAACTGGAGATGCAGGGCCTGGAAGTTGAAGAGGAAAAAGCTCAGAGCTCTAACGTGACTGCAATTTCCTAGTATGACCAGTTGCACTTCACGGCTCAGCAGGAACTCAGCAGGGTGGTTCAAAATAGGCCCATGGCGAGTTGGTCCTTGTGGAAAAGTTTGTAAGACAGCAGGCAATTACAGCTGTGCGCATTCTTTTTCTATTTCTATATAAAAACTATTGATTTAGATCAAAATTCTGTCTCCATGCATTTTAAGAAGCAGTATAGGATTTGCCACTGTTGTGGCAAATTAATAAACTACAACGCTCCGTGGAGGATTTTGCTTCGGTCGACCAGCTGGAGAGCAGACTGTGAATGTTGAGTGACTAATTTGCTAAAACACGCATTTATTAAAAATCAGATGCTCAGCTTGTTTACTAGTAGCACCACCAATGATACAAGACCAAAAGCGTACGACAGCTCACTCAACTTTCCCCATTCACCGCAAACTACAACTTGGAGCTTTCGCAGGACAAAGATTCCTCCTAATTTTATATTAATTGAAAGCATCCATTATCTACAGCAAGTATTTCATTGTAAACTAAGGCTTAAAGTACAGTCAGTGTGCAATGCTGGAGCTTTTGTTGCTTAGACTCCCACAACAAAGTATCATTTACTGTCATGCATGAAAACTTGAGCAGAAAACAACATTAATTACAGCCATAAAGCACTGAGAGCTGTAGACTCGGTAAGTATAGTGAAGCTCAGCGTGACAAGTATACTTGACATTCATTCAGATATCAAAGTGGAACAAACCAGACAGAGAAAAACTCCCTGTTATTATTTCCCCCCCATAATTCTAGCTGCTTTGCCATTGAACACATGAGCAGTGCTCAGTCATAATAAGGTAGGAACACGTGACAGAGTGAAAGCGTTGTACACATCATTATGCATTAAGCACACATGCCTAGGTAGTGGTCCAACAAGTGATGTTTGAATGTCATTTGTTTCAACTGAAGTCTGACTGAATCAGGAAGTGAGGATGTGAGTAAAACAAGAAAAAAACATTTGATTGCTTTATTGTTGGCACATTACAGATGTTGTCTGGAAACCCCTCCTCCCTCCCCCCAAAAAAAATAAAAACTAAATTTGTGCATGTTTTGACAATTACAGTCAGAAAGCAAAATGAAAATCACTTTTCCAAGAGCTTCTTCTTTTTCATTACATGCTCAGATGATTGAGAAATAGTTCAGCATTCACAAGCTATGGCTGGGTTTCTGCTTCAGCTTCCATTAGTTACTTCTCATTCTGCGACTGTGCTGCTGCGTGTAATTATCGCTGCTTCTCATTTTCCAAGAGCCGCATGAATCTTTCAAAGAGCACAAGGACATGGAGACACTGTGCTCTGATCAATAAGAAACAAGTGCAAGTCACATGTAAGAAGCTTCAGTACTGTGAAACATTATTTCCCTCCTAGCAGATGTCACCTGGTTTTCCTTTTTTTTTTTTTTTCCCACCATGCTCAGGTTTGGATAAAATAGATTTTAATGTCAGACAAGGGTAGCCTTAATAAATACAAGATGCAGTCTTGAAGTAATGATTTCATTCATTAAGGGAAAAGGCTCTACAAACCAATCTAGCCAGGAGTTAAAAAGTAATTGCCCACAGAACCTAATAACTATGTTGCTCTTGACAGCAGTGATGGTCTTATAGTGTTTGAAATAACTGGAAATTAGTGTTTTTCATTGTTGTGGAGGATTTGTACTTTGCTCTGCTTTGTAGAATTGCTTTAAATCCACAAAATATAACACATTTTGAAAAAAGGACCGTCTTTTTAAGGATATTTTTTTCAATTTTTTGAGTCATTCTGAGGCAATGTTACAGCTACTCTTCTGGTCATTGTCTGGATTCATTATCCATGTGCGCTTGAGCTTGAGTTAACAAAACACACAGCCAGACATTATTCTTCTGGAGTTGTTGTTCATCATGGCTTCCTGAATGACCTGAAATGTGCCAGTTCTTGAAGCAGCACCAAACTATTACAATAGCACCACAATGTTTGACAGTAGGTGGGTAGATTAGACAAGAACGTAAGTAAAAGCTTGTCATTATAGCACCTTTAAATATCTAAAAGTCACAAAGTAGTTCACCGCATACCAATGTGGCAGGAACAAAGCTAAAAATATATATAAAAAAATGTCTTTTGGGAAGGTTCACCACTATCCTGTGTTTTTGTTGTTGTTGTTGTTGTTGTTGATAATACATCTCACTGCAACTTCGAAATGATTTTCTAACCCTTTCCAGACTGAAAAATGTCAGCAACCTTGTTTTTCAATTGTTGTTTACTTTTTTTCCGTCCACTGGACTGAATGTCTCTGTGCAAAAATTATTTATTTTACCAAAAAAATCATTTATGTTAGCAAGTCAGACAAATTCTTCACAAATGAATAGCTCAACCGTCATCTTACAGGGTAATGATATTTGGTTTCCAGCTTCTGTCTGTCCTTCACGGTTTAGGTCTCCAGTGAATTCATGGATTAGTTGAACCCAGGGTGTGACATCCTGAGGTAACACTTGACTAAGAGTGTGCAGTGAAATAGAAGATTTCTCTCTGCAGTGGGGAATTGGTTGGATAGGTGTAAAATGGCAAAAAAAAAAAAAAAACTCAGTGTTTTAAGGTCACTGGAGAAGAGATAAAAGGACAAGTAATGCATGAATAAAAGACAAAGCATTTTTTTAGTGCCAGGCCAATATGCCCCTTCAGCTAAATCCTACATTTTTCAGTTGATTGTTTAAATAAAATATTTCTTCCTAGCCTATACTTAAATACCAGCACCACTAGTTTAAAGTTTTCTATTCTGCAAAATAGCTGCTCTTCTAATGGACTATGCAAGCACACACTGTGAAATTGAGTCATTTTAGTGTCTTTGAATTTGGTATGTTGGCTGATGTCAAGTTGTTCTGAAAATTTCAGAAAGTGCTCACTCAGCTTCTGAGTATTTTCTTACAATGTCCAAGATTGAAGAAAGGAAAGTACACAGCAAGCAGCAGTTGTGTGGACATTTTTTTTTTTTTTTTTTATTTTTTTGAAAATGTTGGTTTTTTTTAAAGCAAATAATAATATTAATAATAATAATTAATAATATCATTCAAAAAGTCTTGAGGCTGCATTTGCTGCCAAGGGTGAATCAACAAAGTATTAAGGAACAAAAATACTTATTCAAATGGGATTTCTTTGCTTTTCTTAAAAATGTAAATTTGAAAAACACTTCTCATTGTCTTAATGTGTGTAGAACTTAGTGGAAAGAGATTAGATTTAATACAATTTGGAATAAGTCTGTAATAAAAGCATGTAACACGATGAATAATTTTCAGATTCACTGTGTACCGTCTCTGAATGCACAACAGTTTGGACCTACAGCAGCAGAAGAACAAAACGACTAAATTCTCAATGTAGTTGTAGCATTTAGATAAGAAGTCAATTTTATATATAAAAGCATGAAGGCATCCTGACTTCATGCTTCATATTATAAGAACAGCTCAGGTTTGTGGTGGTGTGTGTGTACATTTTATACCACACTTTGGACCCCATTTTACTCGTTAAGCATATTTTTTAAGTATATCTGCTGGTCACGATCCTACTAAAATTGGCTACTTACTGTCATTGTTTTCCTAATAACCAGTGGAAATACAGAAACAGCTCCTCTAACCTGGCACTGTAATTTGTTTTTTTAGACGTTTTGTGTAAAATGGTGTTTCTAAATTAATTTGATGCGTGCTTGTTTTTTTTACTGATAAATTATGTCAGTCGTCCTGGACTGCTGCTGAATCCTTTGTTCAGTTTGCCATCACTGTGCTGTTGTGTTGTGGCGGCATGTGTGTGTGCGTGCATGCGTGTGTGTGTGTGACTTCAATGTAATTACACTGATCTGTATCACATAAAAGGGAATTTTAAACACAAACTGAATAGCTGAACAGCTTACAGCAGATGAAAGCTGTTCATATTTACCTCATTTTAAAATATGAAGTCAAATGTCTGTTATCACCACGTTAAGCAGTGAACTAAAGTTTCAGTGATGTACAAATATGATTCCAGATGTTTCACTTTCAGACATAAAGAAGCAAACGGCACTCCAGCAAATACACAAACTAAGACAAATTTGCTGTGCTGGATGTTAAGTGCAGACATGTCATCATCTGTATTAGTTTCTATGACAACAAGAGGATAATCAAAAACAGTGTGTAGCCTAGACCTGGACTGACCCACGGTGGCGCAGCGATTCTCTTCTAATTTCCTTCTGCAATCTAATTTCAGTTCCCTGCTGCAACACTTCTGATGAGGCAAGTAACCAGTTGGCTCTGGATTTCTGTTCCCACTTGACACCTTTTATGTCCCCAGTTGAAAAGCTCAGTGCAAAGATGCTTAATCAGCCTCCAGTGTTTGAACTTTGCGGATGGTTTTCTCTGCAGTCTTTTAAAATGCATTTTGCATATTTCTTCAATGTTGACTTTCAGAGCTTTTCCATCAGTTGAGAATAATTGAAAAGCTCTGAAAGGCAGAGTAATCCAACCTTGACTGATGGTAAAGCTACTCTGCATAGCAGGCGAGTAGTTTCAATATTATAATTTAATAGTAAATTATGAAATCTTGTTTATTTGTACTGAACATGTAGGCAAAATAGGGCAAACATAAAAATATTTTTAAAAAAATACTGTAATTTATTTTTTGAACTCTTGGAACAAAGGTGCAAAATTTTGTTTTTGTTATATTGATTGATTTTTTTTTTTTTTAAGGACAAATGAATAAGGGATATGTTTTATGCGAGCCTTAAAAAACATCCCTAGTTCAGCCTCAAATGTTGTGACCTCATCTAGCTTCCAATATGGGAAGATTCCTTCCTAATACCATTCTGTTTGTGATGAGTGGTGCTTCGGATCTGTATATATGTTGCGAGTGAATAACATTGCCAAGCTGGGTGTGAAAGTTTCACCCTATGTGTGTCGCAGATATTTCAGTAAACCTATCAGTCAAATAAATATTTTTTAATTTCCGTCGTCACCGTGTTAAATTTAACTGAGACACCTCAGTCTGTCACAAAACAGTTTTCTTAAGTGAACCTGAGTCACGTTTTCATCAGGAGGCCAAGCCAATCAATCCTTGGAGACAATGCAGACAGAAAGCTTTTATTTCACTAGCCCCGCTCACTGTGAGTTCCCGCTAATGTAAACACTCGAGGGATCATGAGCCGAGGTAGGAAGCTAAGTTTAAGCCTTCACCTTTGATGCACCTCTCATTTCCTCTGAGGACATTGCTGTGATTGATCCTGAGACAGGGACCAATAAAGCGAGGTCCAATGAAAGCCTCCCATGTAAACCATGTTCTCACCGTCTAATTGATTTCACAGTAAGATGTCAGTCCTAAATGCTTGTTGTTGCTCTGCAGCAGAACACTAATTAATGAGTGTTTGCTTGAAATGACAGAGATGCCAGTGTGTCATTTTTTTTTTTGGGGGGGGGGGGTTTGTTGCCTCTCAAAGATAATGATTCCATCAGTATTTTTATCACACTTTTATAATAGGAGAAATTTGACTGCTTGTCAACACTTGAGCTGTTTTCCCACAGGCTACACATCCAAGGGGATCAGTTTGCTCTGTTTATCGCCATGTTACAGGAACGCAGAAGAACGTAGGGCGTCATCTAAACAAAGCACTTCTTTAAACCACTTTTTAAAGCCTTCATGATAAAAGCATGGATGGCTTTCTGTTTGTTAATCTTTCTTTAATGTTAAAATAAGTAAGCAAATTAGTTTTGGCATGTAGCTGAGGTTAGAAACCTGCCTTAAATAACTTGGTGTGAGCAAACCGTAGCTGACAGACTGCTACTGAGACCCCCACAGCCTCGCAGCTCTGCAGAGACACTGAGTAACGAGCAGAAATATGTTTGATTCGGTGTCGCAAGCTGCTTTTTAATAATTCAAGCCTCAATGTAGGCAACTCTTGAGAAATGTCACACAAATCAATCGTTCGTTGTTGTTTTTTCGTCGTCCTTTCGTGGTAATCCATCTGCTGTTACCATGGAAACATTCACACAAAACAACACCCAAAGGTATTTCTGAATCTTAATTTGTCTTTCGTCAGGGCAGAGCTCCATCATCGTCCTAACAAAACTGTTTGCTTTGGCTCAGGCTTTTTTTCCCCCCCTTTTCCCCCTCCCCCCCCCCCCCCCCACCATCACCCCCCTTTTTATTGTATTTTGTAAATTGGGGGCGGCCCTGTTTCATTAATAGGCAGTGAAACATGTTCTAAGTTGGAATCAGCGTGAGTCAGGGTCGACAACGTGCCAGCATCACTTGTGAATTTATACTCTTGAACATGTGTGCCATGCAACAGTCAATCACAATTATTTACACACCCAGCTGAACATTTTCAGAATTGTTACATTACAACTGTGATTTGTCACAGGTCAACACAAAACAACCCGTAATTATTATGGTTATATGCTACTTTCAAATAGAAATAATAATGTAAAAAGTATACGCAAATGTTTTCCTCTGCCTTCCCCTAAATAAAAGCTTGTGTGATTAATTAGTCTCACTAAAATCGTGAAACATGTCTTTCTTGAGAAAGAGAATTTATTAAAGAATAAGACACTTATTCTCTTTATATGGAGAGGCTGTGATATTTTTGAAGCATTCACAAAAGAAGTTGTTTTGAAACCACTGAACAATAGTGGGAATTTAAATTTATCATCGCTGTCTGTCTCACTTCCGATGTCAATTTCAGTTTTAGCTCAGAGTCCCTGTTTCAGTGCTGAGAGCACTTACACATAAACAATCTGTCCTGTTATTCTCCTAAGTAGAAAGAGACAAAGACATGCTGACAGTAGTCACTTCATTCAGTCTCATAATAATAATCTGCTTCCCATAATTCTCTATTTTTATGTGTAAAACATTTTTCAAACTTGTGTCATTTGTCCTTCTCCTTCTCAATTAATCTTATTATTATTTTTTAAATGCAGACAAATTAGTTTAAAAAAGGAAACATAATCCAGAGCTTAAAATTGGAAACTGCAATATTTAAAAGCAGAACACATGTGACATATCGACAGTGCTGTGTCCTTTAAAAAAAAAAAAAAAAAAAACGTGTTTTGTTTCAAGTCCAACAGATATTCGGTCTGTGTGGATGTTGTTGTTTTGCCTGCAGGTTATTGATGGATGAATGCTGACAGTGATGCCATCAAACAGTCAGAGCGCGCGCTCTGAACAGGGGTGGAGTGAAATGTGTCAGGCTGGAGGTTCTGAGGCTACAAGTGAATGCTGTTTCATTAAAAAAAAAAAATCCAGTGTCCAGAGTCAAGTCGCGCACCAGCCTGAGATCATTCAGCGCCTGTCCCTAATGAATTGACCATAAACATTCTCTGTCCGTACCGGAGCACGCTGAAGACCAGGACAATGCTTGGAGCTTGAGTGACTCGTGTGTGTGTTCTGCAGACAGCGGAATCAGTGCAGACGTAAATACGAAAGTGAGGTTCTCTTTAAAGGGCAAAGCTTTTGCGCTTAGAAATGGACTTTGAGAGTGTGAAAACCTTTATCACAGCCAACAGGAAACAACTACAGCTGGTGCTGCATGAGCAGCTTGAAAGTTTGATGGATAGACTACTGGAGGAGAGAAAGAAGCAGGACGGATTATTACATCTGCAAGCAATGACTTCAGATTAGAGCCACAGAGCAACATTCATTTAATCAAGATTTAATTAACAACAATAATTTGCTTATACAAAATATGTTAATTCTATTCCAGCTCCCTTCAGTAATGTATGGAGAGAGAAAAAAGTTATGAATAACTCATCTTATTCTTCTGAATGCATTAAGTGATGGAAAGCAAAAGATTGATAAATGCCAGTTGGTCTTTTATTCTGAAATCTTCAAATCTAATTCAATTTTTTTACTTTCTACAGTGATAAAGTGTACATGAAGCCTTCATAGTTATCAAGAAGAATTAAAAATATTTAATTGATTTTGTGGTGGTAATATTAACTTTTGCAGCAATCTTATTCCATTACAGTTTGCCTAAACATCAGAGAGGATAAAACATCTAACAACCCTCTAGTGAAGATTATAAGCGTGGTTCCAATGCTCTGGAGGACAGAAGGTTTTATCCATCTTCTCTTTTTTTCTACTTTTCCTTCACTTCCTTCTTTTTCTTCTCCTCTGCCTTTGGATTTAATTGGATCCTTTTCTTGCGAAGCCGAGCGAATGGACAAAAAGGCTCTTCTACACAGATATTTCTGTCTGTCCCTGCATATCTTTATGCTGGTCTCTATCTAGCAGTTAACAAAGAGCTGAAAGAAAATTAATCTTTGATAACAAGGCAATTGCAGTTATTAATGTGAAAAATGAGTTTGCTTCTTTTGAATGATTTACTTTTGTATAAATCACACCACCCTTCAGTGTGAAGACAAGAAAAAAGAGGAGATGGTGGACCATGAACATCAAGTGAAAAATGGACCTTGCTAACCACTGATTTTGTTTCTGCTCTTCAAATTGTGCCTTTTTGTGAGATTTCTTTTTTTTTTTTTCTGTCTGACTGGCGTATTTACTCTAATTTGAAGCTTTCACAAGTCGTCCAAATGTGTGTTTAGCCATGGTTTAAGAACTTCATAAAGCCATGCATTCTGAAGGGGCGCGGAAAGCATCCTCCCTCCCTCAGAATCATGTATTTTCTAGGCACATAATTCAACATTACAGCACAATTTAGTAATCATGTTGCGTTCAGTTGTTATAGAAGTGCAGCATATATCAAAAATAACTTGAAGGATTCGACAAAATCAACAATAGGATATCTTTATCTGCAGAAGAGTACAGTTTTAAGAGGCCTAACCAGAGATTAGAGTTGCAGGAGACAGTTTCCAAGGAAAACTGTGCAAATATTACCTATTACAGATGCGGGATGCTGATAGGCTCTGACCAAGTGATTGAATGCTAAAATTGAATTACAAGGATCTTCAGCAAATTGAAAGTGTTTCACTTCTCCAGATAGTATTCTAATGTTATTTTCTCACTTTAACATAATAGTTTGTTTTCAAGTTGTTGTGTGCATGTTATTTTAAGATATATGTCATTTTGAAACAATTTATCGTAATCTCTTCCCCAAGACCTGGCATGGGAGTGTAAATATTACATTTCTCCATGAAACTGCATCCCCTGGTCAATTATTGATGTAGAAAAACAATTAAAAGCCCATTGCAAAAGGAAGGACAAAGTATATTGCTCCTGATGTGAACCTTAGTCATTCGTCAATATCTCAGCAGAAAGAAATTCTGTTTTATTTCTTGGTCTCTGTTGCATGATCGAAAGCAATTTCCAAAACAGGTGAAGGGGAAAAAAGTCACGCACAGTCAGAGCAGTGGACCCATGCAGAATGAAGATAAAGAAAAAGACCAGACTATGAACAAATGGAAAAAACATATAAGCACCAGACCTATTACATTTCAGAGCTCAACCATATAATTTAAATTTAAATTAAGTAACATCATCACCTGAGGAGAAAGATAACTGGTTCATGGCTGTTGGTGTGTAGCGTTAGATTCATCAGAGATGCCATTAAACGCCAACAATCACCTGCTTGTGTGTGGGGAAAGTGTACTTGCAGTATGTTTTTGTGTTTATACATAGTTAATGAAGTGACGCCTGCAGGCTGCATCCAGGGATACTTTGGAGGCATTGCCATTGTCTGCTGTAATGGATGATTCCTTAGTTCCTAACCCTTGTGCTGTATTTGGCTATTTAATGCTCTAAGCCGAATGGAGTAAACTACTTGAGTACAAATGGGAATATTACTTATGTTGGAAATAAAAAAATAATAATAATTATGTTGAAACCACAAAAATTGAACTGTCCTATCCAAGATCAGAAAATGAGGATAACTGGTTGAAGAGGAAAATGTTGACATTCACCTCATTGGCAACTCACTCCGGTTATTCTGGGGGATTCTGAGGCATTTCTAGGTCAGAAGGGACATTTAGTCCAGCAAAATGAGGCTCTAGATCAGAACTTATGTACGGCTGGAACATACCTGGACCATATTAGTTGAGTTTTTCAGCTGAAAATGGAGGCTCTACTGAAATATCTCCCTTGAATTAACAAAACCTCTCTATTTCTAAGTTGCCGTGCCCATCTGGTGTTGACATCCTAGTTGATCACATTGTAAGTAGGCACTTTATACCTGACTTAAAAAAAAAAAAAATTAAAAATGATTTGCTCAGTCTTAAACAAAACAATGGTAATCCTGACAACAGTGCCTGTATTGCACATCTTAAATTGTCATTGCTTTTACATTTTGAATGGTTATTGTCATAACTACTGCACTTTATTGTCAATTTGTTTGTATTTAATTAATTTGAAATGATTTGGTTATATTTTTTGTCATTGTATTCTGTTTTACTTGCCACTGTGGCCTTTCTTGGCCAGTTCACTCTTGTGAAAGACATTTTGATCTCAGCGGGTTTTAATCTGGTTAAACGTAGATTTAATAGAAAACAAAAAATGTGACTTAATTTTCAGTTGAAAACGCAACACAACACTTTGATCCTGTGTACGTTTAGATTTTTGCTTTGGCAATAAGTGATTTGACTGTGAAAAACACTGAAACAGCTTGGGGGCAAGTAAAACACAGAGAGTGATTGTTAAACCACTGGGAGATTAACCGTCTGCTTACAGTCTCTGAAACCTCCTGTGGATGCTTTCAGTTATGTTACAGCATCATCTGCTTACATTTGGCACTGGAAATGTTTACAGCTTTCATGTAGGTCATTAATATACAAGCAGAACCTGGCAGTGCACACATTTTACAGTTTTGAAAGGTTGGTCTTCCTATAAATTCTAAGATATTCAAATATGAATTAAACATCAAATGATAGTTACATAAACCACTATTTTTGCTAATGGAAGTTTTGCAATCCGTCGCATTACTAGGTTTTCTCCTTGCCATTCCTGCGCTCAAAATTCATTATTAAAATCCTTTTAATTCTTTTTCCTCTTCTACTTTTTATCCTGTTGTAACATTGAGGTGGTAGAGAAATGGAGTAGGTGGAAACATTTGTTCAGTGTATTGAAATATGAGCGGCTGTAGAAAGGGAAAGGTGCAAAGCATCGCAGGCCAACTGGAGGAGAGTCTGAAATCCTGACACAAGTATTCAATACTAACATTTAAATTTACATTTACATTGCATTAAATTACATTTATTTACATTAAATTACTACTATTTAAATATAGCAACTTTTGTGAGGAGAAGGTTCTCAAGCTGACTGCAAGAAGGAGATTATTTTTGTGCCGAACCCTCTGACGTTTGGAGAAAGTCTTGTTTGGTCCAAAGGTTCCTGGTTTTACTCATCTTATGCTTTGCTCATTACAAGGATGAATTCATGAAGCCATGAGAACAAATTGCCATTTGTTAGCATGAAATTGTCATGCGAGACATTACGCAGAGATTGTGCAGAACATAAAAATGGGCGTGGCAGAGTCCATCAATATGGTAGAGGTTGCTAAAGTATTTTAAAAGTTCTCCATGGATAGAACCTCATGCTGAAAACTCTTGGGTGTTGTGGCTGATGTTCCTCTTCAATGTCTCTGAAGAGCAGATCGTTATCCCCTTAGAACGGTCTTGGATGTTTGTTTGGCTGGTCTAGATATGTTTTGGGGATCTTGGGAAGCCTTATTACTGCATCCCTCAAGGCATTTTTTGAGGTCTTTTGGGACTATTTGATACTGGGGTTGTTTTCAATGAGTACTTAGTTCTTATATCAAAAAAACAACAACAACAAAAGAGAAATTGTCTCGAGTAACGTGAGTGATTCTCCAGTCTGTACAGGTGAACAAAGATTTGAGCAAAACTCTCACTTAAGCATTTGACCAATCATCACTTGGTCACGAGAAACGAGTCACAATCGATAAACTAAATCCAGGATAGAAGCAGCTAAAACAAGCTTCCTCTACAGAATAGCCTGACTTGGCCAACAGAGGGAGAAACTCAGTTATCTAAGGGAAGCTCAGTGTACACTGTTTCTCTGCATCATGGTGAGGCAACATGGTTTGGGCATGTGATAGAGACAACCTAGTAGAAGCCTCCTGTCAAAAATATGCAACATATCCCACTTGGAGGAGACCCTGGGGCAAATCCTGAACCCGCCAGAGGGACTATAAATAGCTTCTTCCAGCCTTTGAACACCTTGGGATCCCTGGAATGAGCTGGAGAGTAATGCTGGGATGAAGAATGTCTGGGCTTTCCCTTCCAGACCTTACAGCCCAATGTCAGGTAAGCAAAAGATAATTAACGTTTCAATATTAATGTAATTTGCTCATAAGAAAACAAAGATCTTGCAGTGAATAACTCCGTCTCCTTCTTACCAGGCTATGGCTGTCGATGTAAATGGAGATGCAATAAGGTAACCGTTTGTTTAACAACCCAGGATCTGGGTCCTCACTCTTCAGAGGGTATCCTCAGTTATACTTGGCAACTGTTTATCAGATGACCTCCTGATTTACACAGTGACGGTGAGCCCGGCAGGCGTTAAAACCTCCCTCCATACCTCAGCTCTCTCCCATCCTTCTCTGCAGTGAAGTGTGAACATTAAAGTGAATGTGGAGGAGGAGTTCTTGTGAGGGGGGGGAGGCAGGCAGAGAAAGAGAGTAAGACAGCAGCGACCCAGGCAGACAGCGACGGATGCTGGTAGGGAAGAGAAGTCTGTACAAAGGGAATCAGCATGATAACAGCATTGGTCCCCTGGGAGTGTTGTACCTAATCGGAGACAATTGGGAGGCTTTGGATACTGTCCAGCATCATCAGTCCGGTAGGTTTTCTCTGCAGCACCCATGCCTGCTCTGCATCCTGCTGTTGCTGGTTATGCATGTTAAAAATAAACCATTCTGGCAAACATTTAGTATCCCGATCTGTAGCATGTATTTGTTCATCACAAACATAGCTTATCTTGTCATATCTTAACTTTGACTCTCACAGTGTGGGTGTTTGAGTCTTGCTTCTTATTTAGGATGAATTATTTTGAGGCTCATGTATTTCCACTGACTCTGTTTTTGGCTGTGGTGCACCCCCGTCAATCTCTTCGTCTCTCTTTGGATTTCCTGTTTCCTTTACTCTTTTACTGATTCCTTTTCTTTAACTCCTGCTTACACCTCCAAATACATCACACAGAGCACAACCAAAGCCTATGAATTTTACTGCATGTCTAGTGTTGCATGCACCAGACCATGAAGCATCTGCTCATCTGTCCCCGTTTCCTCTGATCCCAGCGATCCCGAAACACGTCCGGTTCTGATTGAAGTCTTACCACCGGCATATTGCTGTAGACGAACATTTTATATCAGTGCAAATTGCGTAGCCTTAAGGACAAGAAAATGGTTTTAGCGCTGCCTAAATCTGGAACAGAGCTGTGAAGTAAATTCCTCTGCAGCAGCAGGCAGCAGGTGTTATCCCCTCCTTATAAATTTAATCGGGGCATTCCTGCATCTGTTTTTTCAATCTGTAGCTGGAAATAACTTGACATATAACGTTATACTTTTCCATTACACTTATAAAAAATTTTTAAAAAGGCAGATGATAAACATGTCCATCGTTTCCGAAGAGATTGGAAAAAAAAAATTAACAATCTCTTTATTTAACAGGCAGCTGCGACTCAAGAATCTTTCACGTTGGTGTTTCCAGCCTGCCCTTGCCAAATCTTTGATAGGGAAGGACATTCTTTTGATTAGGGTGATGAGTAGTCTCTCATTAAAGCATTATCAAACATAATCAAGCTGCTCATTTGCTGTAGAGAAAATTCCAGCTTTTTCCTCTTCATTGAACCTGCTGGGTTCCTGAATGAGGTCGGTAAGCAGCAGTGACATAGGCGTGGGTCGCTTCCTTTCTCTGATCTCATTAACGATACAAATCTGCAACCGTAACATAAATACCGCAGTGCCAATGAAAGAAAAAGAAAAAGACAGTAGTTAGTGTAGATTGAAACTTTCACATTCTTCAATTTTAGAGCACAATTGCACTCAAATGCTATTACAAAGAGCACAATTCCTAAATGAAGTGCATTGC
>NW_015114403.1:135801-136670 GCF_001443285.1 Poecilia latipinna | reverse complement strand
CAGGAAATATGTATTCTTCCCACAATGCATTGTGAGATCTGATTCAGCGCTGTGAGATTACTCACTGCCTCTGTCTTGGACCCGTTGCTATGGTAATTAATGATCTGCACCTGGGCTGGCTCTCTCGTCAGATAGTCAGTTATCTATACTTGTGAGACACCCAGCGTCGGTCTCCAGGGCCCTGACAAAAAAACTATAAGCCCTAGGAAAATTTTGAAAACATTTTACATGAGCAGGCATGTGTATTTATGTCATGACCAACTTTGAGATCAATAGGCCTCTATTTGTGCCTGTGAGGGGGAGTTAAACAGAGTTTTGGATTCAGTCCTCCACTGTCCTGTGTGTGTGTTTCAGAGAGAAATCTTAGTGATGCTGTCAGTTCCTCAAATTAAAGTTTTTTCGTTTTTTTTAATTTATGTCGTCAATTTATCACAGAATCCCACTAAAAGTAATAGCTCCAATGCCGGGATCGAGCCGCTCGTTTTGATACCACTTTTGTGGGTGTACACGCAGCGGTACGAGCCGCATTAACGGTAACGGAAGAAAAATATGGAATAATAATAAAGAGATCCTTCTATTGGGTGTAGAACAATAGGTGCCTGCCATGCAATGCATGCAATGCAGTGACTGACCTGCTTCGCAGGTCAGTCACTGCTCTCCCTATGCATTGCTTATGGCGGGCCCCAATAAACAGACATTCTATTAGGTGAAGAACAATAGGTGCCTGCCATGCAATGCATGGAGGCAGTGACGTCACTGCTCTCCCTATGCATTGCTATGGGCAGGCCCCAATTAGAAAATTCCTGCAGAAATTTTGAGGGGCCTGCCACTTGTGCCCATCCCTTTAAACCAAGCATTTCAAATTTGTC
>NW_015114403.1:123005-135413 GCF_001443285.1 Poecilia latipinna | reverse complement strand
CACCACCCGTTTCTACACCACCCGATTCTACACCACATGGTTCTACACCACCGGGTTCTACACCACCCTGGTTCTACACCACCCGGTTCAACAGCACCTGGTTCTACAGCACCTGGTTCTACACCACCCGTTTCTACACCACCCGATTCTACACCACATGGTTCCACACCACCGGGTTCTACATCACCCAGTTCTACACCACCCGGGTCTACAACACCGGGTTGTACTCCACATGGTTCTACACCACCCATTTGCAGGAGGAGCTGCAGGAGGGAGGTCTGGGCCTCCTGTTGACCCTGCGACCCAATGATGGATAAGAGGAAGGAGATGGACGGAGTTCAAGGCGTAAGACTTTAATTCGTCATTTTAGAGCGTAATGAACTGCGGTGGTGCCCTCAGTGATGACTAACGTCCTAATTAGTCATCAGGTTGCAGCTCTTGGGAAAAGCTGCTCCTTGGTTTTTATGTTTCCCAGAATGCAGCGGTACCATCAGGTGTGTTCGTGGTGCGATCAGCGGCAACACAGCTTCCTTCCTCTGCCAGGCAACATCTGATCCAGGTTTGGTAGCTGACTCCTGCCGACCCACCGGGCCGTCCCGCCGTCCTGTCCAGGTCCGTTGGTCCTGCACGGAGCTGCCGTACCAATCAGTCGAACCGAGGCAGACGACGCTCCTGTTGAGATCAGGAAACAAACAGTTCCTGGTGTTTGTGGAGCGGAGCAGATCCAGAGATCCACCGTGTCGAATCCACACATCATGATGATGGAGAGAAAACATCAGCAGGGAAAAACTTTACTTCCTTTTCCTGTTTACTTCCTGTTTCCAGACAGATGAAGTGAAGCTTCTGTCTCTCCTGATGTGAATGGAGTGAAAACAGTCGGTTTAATTCAGGTGGTTCAGTGGCAAAACTGCAGATCCATTTCTGCCAGAGAACTTCAGAATCCGTCCTGATCGGCTCAATAAGCCGACCCAAGATGGCCGCCCAAAAACAGCTGGTGTTAGAACACGACCGGAGTAAAACCGGCCCAGAGTCGGTTGTCTGGACCTGGGCGTGGTCACCACCTGGAGAGGTCACCGTTCCACCTTCAGTTTATTTTCTGGTCTGGTTTCATAGATCTGCGTTTCTCTGATATCCTGAAAATAAAATGAAAGCAGGTTTAATAAAACCAGGTGAAAACTTGGCAGGTGAGCCAGGAGGTGTTCGGCAGCCGGAGGCAGCAGCCTGTTTTTCCGGCTCGGTGGCAGCAGGTGACATCGGCTCCATGGGAGGAAACTTCCGATTCGCTGGAATAAAAAGAGCAGAGAAGACGCTGCACCTCCAGACACCACGAAGACGCAGGCCAGCCGGTTCCCGTCAGGAGCAACGATGAGCAACCAACTAAAGAGTCGGTACATCTCAGCTGCTGCTCCGTTTATCTGAAGCTTTTCCTTCATTTTAGCATCAACTTTTCATATTTTAAGCCAATTTTCTTAATTTGCTGGTGCTTCCTGCATTGATTTCCTTTTAAGCTCAACAATTTGTCTTTATGATTCAATCTGATTAAATTTGCTAGTTTTTATAGTTTTCATGTTTTTTTTTACAAATACAGTTAAAACATGAACCTTTAGAGACGGTTTACCTTCAATGAAGTTTGTTACATTTGACATGAATGTTAGGAAGTTAATTTATATTTAGGGGCATTTATTTCATAAAACATAATCGGTTTAACTATAAATAGTTGATGGCTGTTTTTAAATTAAATTTACATTTATTAATTCTGATTTAGCAGTCAGGAGATTTGTGTTTAGTTTTTAACAGAATAAATCATTTAAAGTTTAAAGATTTAACTAGAAAATTCCTGCAGAAATTTTGAGGGGCCTGCCAAGGGTGCCCACCACTTTAAACCCAGCGTTTCAATTTTGCCGTGAAAAATAGATATATGCATGTCGGACATACTTATCCCACCACTAGAACACAGTAACTGTAAATATTGTCAGGTACATTATGACCATATGAGTCACCATTGAGAAGCAGGATATAAACCCCAAGTCAGTGAAATTCAATCCGAGACCGACGACTATAAGCTTCGCACATGTGGTTCTTACTCATGGTCCAAAATAAAAAACATGAAGAAAGTTGTTAATAGTTAATTTCTAAAAACAATTTCAATTTTCATAGTAAAGATTTTAATTTACACTCAAAAATTCATACAAATAATTTTATGTAAGCAAAACATGAAAAGTCACAGGAAATATGTATTCTTCCCACAATGCATTGTGAGATCTGATTCAGCGCTGTGGGAATACTCACTGCCTCTGTCTAGGGGCGTTGCTATGGTAATTAATTATCTGCACCTGGGCTGGCTCTCTCTGTCAGACAAGCTGCAGGTTTCTATACTTGTGAGACACCCAGCGTCAGTCTCGAAGATCCTGACAAAAAACTATAAGCCCTAGGAAAATTTTGAAAACATTTTACAGGAGCAGGCATGTGTATCTATTTCATGACCAACTTTGAAATCAATAGGCCTCTATTTGTGCCTGTGAGGGGGATTTAAAGAGAGTTTTGGAGTCAGACCTCCACTGTCCTGTGTGTGTGTTTCAGAGAGAAATCTTAGTGATGCTGTGAGTTCCTCAGATTAAAGTTTTTTCGTTTTTTTTAATTTATGTCGTCATTTTATCTCAGAATCCCACTAAAAGTAATAGCTCACTTGCCGGGATCGAGCCGCTCGTTTTGATACCACTTTTGTGGGTGTACACGCAGCGGTACGAGCCGCATTAACGGTAACGGAAGAATAATAAATTATATTTATTATTATTATTATAAAGAGGCGTTAGGGGCCTGCCATAAGCAATGCATAGGGAGAGCAGTGACTGACCTGCGAAGCAGGTCAGTCACTGCTTATGGCATTGCTTATGGCAGGCCCCAATAAAGACTAGCGTTTTTGTGTATATTAGCATTTTGTATGTTAGCATTCCTGCTAACTTCAAAATTCAAACTGAACAGAAACTCGATGCAGAAATGACTCAGTTGACTCTATTAAAGTCAGTCCAGTTAAATGAAATGAAATCATGTTTCATGTCAGGAAGTTAAATGTTAGTTTGTTGTTTTAATCCTACTGCTGTGGTTTTACAGTGAACTATCACTGAGACTGAATGTTTCTGTCCATCAGGCTCAGAGGAATCCCAGATCAGGATTCTGCTTCTGGGACAAACTGAATCTGGGAAAGAGTTTGTTAGAGAAGCCATCCAGACGCAGTTCGACGAAGGGAGTGAACGTTGTCCCGAACCCGAATGGGATCTGAAGACAGGAACCGTCATGTCAGGTCCTGTCTTCTTGGGAAAACCCGTTGAGGTGACGATTCTGAATTATCGTTGTCTGCATTACAGCAACAAAGAGAAGACCTTAAATGTCAAGAAAACGATCAAAGAAGACATGGAGCTCATCAAACCGGGCCCTCATGTGATCATCTGGGTTTCAAAGGAAACAAATGACAAAGATTTCAACAAAGAATATAAACTGTTGGGAGCTTTTAGTGAGGGTTTCAAGACAGCTAATCGTCACATCCTGTTTGTGTTTCTTAAAGATGAAAAGGTTAAAATGTCTGTTGACCCGGCCCAGAAAGTGGCCTGGGAACACAAAACATGTAAGGAATTGGGGGAAACTCTGCTTAAGGACGTCGCTGAGAAGCGCGACAACGGAGGCCACCTTCACATGGATTTGCTTAAATACCGGCTGGACGATTTCATCAACGAGCTGGGAAAAAATCCTGGAATATCCATGTTTAATAAACTAGCAGATGAATGCTTTTCAATGGTTAAAAAAATTTTGCTGAAAGAGTAAAATGACGCAGAAGCCTATTTCTGCAAAGCTTCTTCAGTTCCTGTTTGTCCTGCTGCAGCTGCAGGTTGTTGGTTCAATCCCCAGTCTGCTCCTTTGTTTTTGGGAGGTGGTGGTGCAGTTTTAGCTTTAACTGTTTATTCTGCTGCAGCTGAATCAATCATTTGTTTCTGTTTCTCTGTATGATCATCAATAAAACTCAGTCTGTCTGCACTGATCTGCTTTGCTTCGTTCATCTGAACCTCATCAGCAGCTGATGCATCTGGTGGCTCGCAGTGATGAGGTCATCATTATGACATCATCAGCAGGGCCCTCTGACCTCTGCAGTGGCCAAAACGGTTCATCACAACGGATCTGCATTCGCCTGCAGTGGCTCCGTTTTAAAAGCATCCAGGATCAGATGAACATGTTGGCCTAAACTGTCAGTCTGTTGAAATGTGAACAACATGCAGCTGAGTTGGATGATTTAATCAATAAGTAGTGAAAACTTACAAAACAAAGAGGATTAAAGGTAGCAGCAAAACATGAAGAGTACATCCAACCAGGTAGCAGCCTGAGGATCTGACAAGTAACGGGCGCGAATGAGAGGCTTAAATCCTGGGAGGTCGAGAGCTAAAGCTGATGGCTGACTACAGGTGAGAGCAGGAGCCAGCTGAGGGGCGGCGAGAAGGCAGCAAAAGGAAAATACATGGATACAGGAAATGCAGAGTGAGGGAGCTAACACTAAGCTAACGTCAGCATGACAGAGACATGGGGGGAGAAACTGACAGAACCAAACAGAAACAATGCTGAACTAAGGAACACAGAGCTAAAACAACGAGAAAGACTAAACAAAGAAATAACCTACAGAAAGATGGACATGAATTCAGAAAGAAAAACTAACCCCAAAATAACAAAATAAGAAACGCAGAAACACTAGAAGGACTAAAGAAATAAAGAAAGGATTACTAAAGAACGACGGGCGAAAACAAAGAAGCCAGATAAGAAAACTAGATCCGCTCCGAGGGAATCTGATTAATAATTTAACTACAATCACCGACGAAGGACAGCCAGACTCAGACATCTAAGAATAACTAAGAAATAAACAGAACTGGGAGCTCTGAGGGAAAGCAAGAGCAAAATAATTAACCAAAATTAATTACATCAAACAATAAAACTAAATGACCATGAAGGGAAAACGAATAAGATGAAAACCCAGAGATGTTAATATGTGGTGGTTTAAACTGAAACATTGCAGCAAATTAAAATTAAATCCTGAGGCGCATGCAGAGGGGGGCGCAGGGGGCCTGGGCCCCAACTGACAGGAACCAGTCTGGCTGCCCTGGCTGTCATTATGCTGCCTCCATGTTGCCCCTGAGGGACGGGGGGCAGATCTGGGGGCGGGGGCAGATCTGGGTCCCTAACCATCACATTATGGGCAGCAATATTTTTTCCCACTTTATATTCTACGTTGAATAAAAACGTAGATCTGATGTCGAAGTTAGAAAAACTGATTCTATTTATTTCCATGATCGTCCTGAAATAACAGGAAAACCTTCTCTAACTGCCCCAGAGCTGCACTAACTGCCCCAGAGAGAAACACTGCAGCAATAATCAGAACGGCAGCTTGAAGCCAAACACACCACAATTAATCAAAATGTCCTAAAAGCATCAGAGGACTGGCAGAGGGGCCACTGGGGGATTCCAGGTGATTCCAGGTAGATGCAGCGGCTCTTCATGCAGGGCCGGCCCGAGGTAATATGGGGCCTTAGACAGAGTCATGATTAAGGCCCTCAGCATCTCTAACAGGTTTAATTATAGATTTAGTGAATCTGTAGCAGTCCAGGTTAACTGGCTGAGTTTAGATCAATCACTGATTATTGGTTATTAGTTGTGTATTTGTGAACAAACCAGCCCAAACACAAATATTACGCCATATTGTCGCCATGGCAACACAACAATCAAACGATCAAGATGATTCTTTAAACTTTTGCAGAGTAAACGTCCTAGTTAAATCCTAAAAGTTTTCTCTGCTGAATGCATTAAATAAAATTTATTAACATTATTATTATAAATAAATGATGCTACAGCTTTAGATCTGTACAGGGGCCCTGGATGTCTGGAGGGCCCTGAATGTCCTGAATGTCTGGAGGCCCCTGAATGTCTGGAGGCCCCTGGATGTCTGGAGGCCCCTGGATGTCTGGAGGCCCCTGAATGTCTGGAGGCCCCTGGATGTCCTGGATGTCTGGAGGCCCCTGAATGTCCTGGATGTCTGGAGGCCCCTGAATGTCCTGAATGTCTGGAGGCCCCTGATTGGCCCCGACCAGCAGCTACGTCCCTTGATATGTCAGTCTTATAATTGTAGATCTAGAGTTTCTGACATAGAAAACTGATGTAGAGTGAACCCTCTGAGCTCTTTGGTCTTTAATTCTGCAGCCAAGTTGTTCTGGAGGTTAAACAGTCAGATATTATCAGGGCTTATTTAGTAAAACATTGTCACGTTTTTATTCCATAGCTTCATGACCTTTGACCTTCTCTCCTCTGGTCTGTTTAGCAGCTTCAGCCTCAGATCAGCAGAAACAGAAACATTAAATCAGGGCTAGATTAGCTTAGCATGATGACATGAAACAGTTTGATCTGATTAAATATTAGGTTATTGATTATTATGGGTTGTTGGATGTTGCTGTTCAGCGTTTTAAGATCTTGCTCAAAGTTAAAAAGGTGCCCGTTTTTAACTGAGCCCCTCCAAAGGTCTCTGCACGGCCCTGGTCACAGAGCTCACTGTCAGTTTCTGTCAGTGTCACCTCTGACCTCTGACCTGTACGCTGATGGACCAGAGACTTTGGCGTCTAGCGCAGCTGATCCGGCAGAAACATGACTGTTAATTTATCTCTCTAAATTTTCCCTGTGTGTGTGTGCGTGTGTGTGTGTACCAGGTTTTTATATTCTTATGGGATCCTATTTCTGTCTACAAAGTGGGGTTATGGGGCCCATGGCCCCATAAGGGAAACTGTTGTTAGTGATTAGGTCTGTGATGGTCAGGTTTGGGGTAAAGGTTAAAGGTTAGGGTTAGGCTGTAGAAGTTAATGGAAGTCAATGTAAAGTCCCCACAAGTTATGAAAACACAACTGTGTGTGTATGCGTCTGTGTGTGTGTATATGCGTCTGTGTGTGTGTCCATGTGTGTGTGTCTATGTGTCTGTGTGTGTGTGTTTCTGTGTGTGTGTGTATGTGTCTGTGTGTGTGTGTATGCGTCTGTGTGTGTGTATGTGTCTGTGTGTGTGTCCATGTGTGTGTGTCTATGTGTGTGTGTCTGTGTGTGTGTGTGTATGCGTCTGTGTGTGTGTATGCGTCTGTGTGTGTGTGTGTATGCGTCTGTGTGTGCCTCAGTGTGTGTGTCTATGTGTGTGTGTTTTGCAGAGATTTCTTCCCTACCTCAGGGAATGTTTTTCAGGAATGGATCCAGCGTCTGCTCTGTTGCCTGCAGATACATTTTTTTCTGACGTTGAATAGCTGAGAGGTGATGTGTCGGGTCGGGTCAGGGAGGTAAACGGCCTATTTAAAGGAGGATCAGAAATGAAAGCCATCACATCCAGACCGCCTGCCGCAGCAGATGTCCAGGATGAGCTACTTTGGATGCAGTGAGTTGTTTCCTTCTTCCTCTCATGATTCCTGCAGCTGCTGCTTTTCCTCTGCAGGAGTTTTGTATTTTATTTTGGTGCATTTTGGGTGCAACATGTTAGAATCGGATGCTTTAGATCTGCTTGTTCTGAGACTTGATTCATAAATGTTTTTGGACAGGATGATGGTCTCTGCAGCCTTTTCTACAAAAAACATTTTGATTCCCTTTTAAATGAGGTAACTTATTTTTAAAGTCAGCATTTTATTTGTTTTTAGACTTAAAATAAAATTTTAAAACCTAAAAGAAGATGAATATGGATAGATCTAAAAATATTACTGCTCCTTTTAATGTAGAAATTAAAATAATTTATCCCATAAAAAAACAGAAAAAATGCTAAGTTTTAAATGTCTTCTTATTATGACATCCATATTTAAGGGGCTGCACAGTGGTGCAGTTGGTAGAGCTGTCGCCCTGCAGCCAGAAGGTTCTGGTTCGATTCCTGACCCGGGTCGTTCTTCGGGTCAGGAGGCTGGACTGAGAGGAACTCATGTCCCAGAAACACGAGTGTCAAGTTGATTGGTCTCTCTAAACTCTTCTGGTGTGTGTGTGTGTGTGTGTGTGTGTCTCTGTGTTGCCACACACACCTAGGGAGACCCCACAGGGTGGAGGGAGGGGACGCCACGCTCCTGTCTGGACGCAGTGGCGCAAAAAGTGGGTATGCAAGGCATAGGGGCGCTGCACCAGAGGGGGCGTCAAAACCCCGTCTGGAGGGGGCGGCGCGTCGATGATGCCTTCACTTCAGCGCCCTTACACTCCTTCACCCTGATGTACCGTTAAAACTCCAACCAGAGTAAAAATCACTCTGAAACAACAGAGAGACGATCAGAGGAAACCGAATCAGAGAAGCTTCAGATTTAATGTTCATCCAACAAAACGAGATCCTGGTCAAATAAAACTGATCAACTAAAATTCCTGATCCTTTGATCAGGAATTTTAGTTGATCAGTTTTATTTGATTGATTCAGCACATCTCTATCTGCTCTCGTCATAAACTTTAATTTGACCTTCTTATCTATTTCTCTAGAATGTAAAATGTGTAAACTGATCTGAGTTTGAGTCCATGTAACTTTTCTAACGTCCGTCTGTCTGAATCAGCCGACTGATTTTTTGCTTCCTGTGGTTGAAGCCGTCCTAAATGCTCTGGACTTTCTGTAGAGACAAACAGGGCTAATGAACTCGATCTCTTCATCCTATAAACCTGTTTCTCTGTAAAGTCGACCTTAAACAGGATTCAAACACATTTAGTTTCATATAAATGACTTGAAAAGACATGAAAATTAAGCTTTAAGGAGAAAAACACCAACATTTTAAATAAATATGCTTAACATTAAACAGAATTAAAGGTTCCTGACGGGCCTTACAGCAGTTCCTCAGATCTGCTTCATGTTCAGGTCAGAGTCTTTTAGCAGTGATTTAGACGCACTGACCGAATCTCCACTTCCTCCATCAGAGAATCGGGAGCTGAGGGTCCTGGTGATGGGGACAAACCGCGAGGCCACCAAAAGCCTCATCAAAGAGATCAAGCATTACGCTGACAAAACACCACAGGAATCCTCTAATCGTTCAGCTGACTGCTGGGTCAACATCTGTACATCCAAAGACCAAAGTGTCTCTGTGACCATCGACGGATTACACATGGATCTCTTTAACATCAGGACTTTGTGTGACTCAGACGATATTAGCAAGATGACTGAAAGGGGCGAGAAGTACATCTCGACGTCGGCCCGCCACGTCTTCCTGCTGGTGATGACCCAAAACCCATCAGAGGACGGAGGTAAAAATCAGAGGCAGAAAGTGATCGATGATGAGAAAAAGATGGTGGAGGAGATTAAAGAGACTTTTGGTGACGAGGCATTGAAGTACATGGTTGTTGTGTTCAAGAACGTTAAATCTAATGATGGGATGCTCAAAGAAAGTCTCCGAAATAACGCTAAAGAACTCTGGGCGCTTATAAATCCGTGCCCCCTGGTGCCGTGCGAAATAAATAAAGATGTCCCAGAAGAAATCAAGAAAGTCATCAAGGAAATCAACGAGCGGCCTGGCGGTACCTGCTACACCCACAAGATGCTGGAGGCTCACAGCAAGAAAGGAGGATGTAAGTGGGAAAACTTTTCCCTGCCAACAAAAGTCTGTGTGCTGATCCTGTGCTGCGTCGCGATCGCAGTCGGATACTTCCTGTTCTGCTGTGGGAAAGAGCTGATAGAAACGGCTGCGTCTGCTGCCACTAAAGGCCTCATGAACGTTTCAGAGTAACGTCATGAAGCTTCATCAGGTCCAAACGGTTCGACCGAAAAGCACAAACCGGTTCTGATCCGATGAGCTCCAAGCTCAGCCAGGCTGTCGCTTCTCATTTATCATATTAATCATATTCTGTTTGCTTCAACCTTTATTTGATGTATTTAAAGATCAGATGATAAGATTTTATTCATCCAGAACATGTAATCATTTAGTTAACAGTTTAGCTGAAATGTGAGAACTTCCTGTTATTGTTATTTCTGGTAAAATGTTTCTCCTTCTGAACGTTAACGAGTTTTTAACAAGGCTCAGGTCCTGGATGTCAGGTTTTACTCCTTCATCTGAATGTTTCTGTTCTGGTTCTATAAACTGATCTCAAAGGGAAACACGTCGAGTTTCCTGGATAAAACGGTTTGAAATGTTTGTATGGTTGGGAGTTTTTGGGTTTTGCTCGGTACTGTAAAGATTGTTCTGGTGGTTTCTGGACCCGGTTCTGCTCTGTAAACCATCCTGTTGGAACCAAATTAAAAACTTCGCAGCAGTCTGTCTCGTTCTGGTTTTTACTCCAATCATCCTGCAGATTAACAGGAAGAAACATCGAAGTTCTGCTTCATGAATGTTTTTCATCATAAATCCGTCGGAAGGCAGTTTTGGGAAAATCATGTTTGTTACAGAATCTGAAGATGTCACTGAAGTAAGAGGGAAACACGGTGAAGTGAAACGACTCAGTTTCTCCAGTAAATGAAGAGTTTCTAGTAAAGCTGAGTGCAGCTTCAGGACCATTAAATGCAGCAACACTGTTCACTTTTTCTGTAAAAACTATTTTTAACATCTGTGGGACTTTATGTCAGTCCGTCACAAAAAACAGAAAAAAAACTGAACTTTGGGATGGATGAGACACGATGAGGAGAAAGACAAATTCATCTGGTAGTTTCTGCAACACAGCAAATAATAAGGAGGCCGAGTGTCTGACTATAAACTCTGAAACCAGAGAGATAATCCCAGATCAGGTTCCACAGTTTCTAAAGGGTCTGCAGAGGAGAAAACACACGACGGACCTGCAAGACGTTCATTTATTTACAGCAGATAAAGAGACTGACCGGACGCCGCCTGTGGACCGACTGACCGGACGCCGCCTGCAGCGTTACCGTTTGGCTGTGGAAGATCTGCATGAAACCAAACTAAACATTTTCTAATATTCCAGTTAATCTGCAGAAACAGAAATGTGGATAATCTGTTCAGGAAGGAGGGAAGATGTCTCTCAGAAACAGGAAGTCCTTTCATGTTCTCAGAGGAACACTGCCCTCTGCTGGCCACAGGAAGCACAGAGCTGAGAAAACTTAAAATCTGCAGTCAAATCCAGAAATACTCCCAGATTGCCTGAATCTGCCTTCATGTTTTCATTTCAATCAGTTTTTCCCTGAGCAGCTGAGCGACAGGCTGCGTGTCTGGGAGCAGACGGCGACCCCTGGGCCGGCGGGTCGACCTCTGACCTCCTGCTGATGATCATCATGTGGATGGTGTGGCTGCCCGGCAGGGCGGACCCGGCCAGCTCACACCCATCCGCACCGAAGTCCGCCAGCGGCACCGAGACGCAGCACAGCCTCCAGCGGTGGAGCAGGGCCTCCAGGGACCAATCAGAGCTGCAAGGCCAACCAGAGGTCAGAGGTCAGACACTTTAGCACTGGCACTGAAACTTTGGTCTGCTGGTAAAGATGTCAAACTTTCTCATTAAATCAAATTTCATTTAGAAACACCGACGGGAGAACAAGACAGTAAATATAATACTCAGAAATTGTTATATTATATTATATTGTTATATTATTATTATTATGGTTGAATGCAAATAATTTCACAATATGAGAGAAACTCAAAATATTATTAGAATAAAGTTGTAATTATAAGAGACAATCTGAAATAAAAACCAGGAATGTTGAGCTTTTTGTTTATACTTTGCTATCAGATTTATTAATAAGGAAATATTTCATCTTTCAATCCATCAACATCAGATTATCAGCAGCAGGACTTACTGAGCATGGAGTCTGCAGAACAAAGAGCCGCTGATAAAAACGACTTCATTCCTTAAATTTTAAACCTTTTTCTCTTTATTCTCCTGATAAAAACAAACTCCTGGCCTGTCGCAGGTTTGCATCATTTTCTGATCTGATTTCTGGAGATTTTAACTTAAACCACCTGATAGATCCAATCTGGATAAATGTTCTCAAACCTGAGGTTGAGAAATAAAAAGCCGATTTAAATATTTCACAGCAGCAGCAGCCAGCAGCAGCAGCTAGCAGCAGCGGCCAGCAGCCAGCAGCAGCAGCTAGCAGCAGCAGCCAGCAGCTAGCAGCAGCAGCCAGCAGCTAGCAGCAGCAGCTAGCAGCAGCAGCAGCTAGCAGCAGCGGCCAGCAGCAGCCAGCAGCTAGCAGCAGCAGCTAGCAGCAGCAGCCGGCAGCTAGCAGTTAGCAGCAGCAGCTAGCAGCAGCAGCCAGCAGCTAGCAGCAGCAGCTAGCAGCAGCAGCAGCTAGCAGCAGCGTCCAGCAGCCAGCAGCAGCAGCTAGCAGCAGCAGCCAGCAGCTAGCAGCAGCAGCCAGCAGCTAGCAGCAGCTAGCAGCAGCAGCTAGCAGTTAGCAGCAGCAGCTAGCAGCAGCTAGCAGCAGCTAGCAGCAGCAGCTAGCAGCAGCAGCCAGCAGCTAGC
>NW_015114403.1:104547-119672 GCF_001443285.1 Poecilia latipinna | reverse complement strand
AGCAGCCAGCAGCAGCAGCTAACAGCAGCAGCCAGCAGCTAGCAGCAGCAGCCAGCAGCAAGCAGCCGCTAGCAGCAGCAGCTAGCAGTTAGCAGCAGCAGCTAGCAGCAGCTAGCAGCAGCTAGCAGCAGCAGCTAGCAGCAGCAGCCAGCAGCTAGCAGCAGCAGCTAGCAGCAGCAGCAGCTAGCAGCAGCGTCCAGCAGCCAGCAGCAGCAGCTAGCAGCAGCAGCCAGCAGCTAGCAGCAGCAGCCAGCAGCTAGCAGCAGCTAGCAGTTAGCAGCAGCAGCTAGCAGCAGCCGTACCTCCTCACTTGGTACGTCGTCCAGAACTGAGCCTCCGGGTTTTTCCTCAGCAGGCAGACAAACGTCACCAGAACATCTTCAAAATCTGGAAGCAGAAGCAGCAGCTCAGCCACACGACAAGGAGGAGCGAGCTTTCATCTCCGACTCTCACCCCGCCCCTCGGGGTCGTAGAAGACGTCCGAGCCGAGGACGACGTCCTGTGGGGGCAGCAGCAGCAGCTCCGGGGTCACGTCCCCCCAGCTGAGGCCCAGCACGCCCACGTCCCGCAGCCCGTTGGCGGCGCAGCTCCGCCGGCCGTTCTCCAGGCAGCGCGGCCGGTCCGATCCGTCCGACAGCGACACGCGGGCGCCGCAGCGGGCCGCCAGCACGCCGGGGAGACCCACACCGGCGCCGAGCTGAGCACAGGAGGGCCGACACGGGTCAACGCGGGGTCAGAAACTGGCCTGAAACTCAAAGGCCAGAAGGTTTCCTTCTGGGTACCCGTACCTCCAGCACCGCCCGGCCTCTCAGCTGGTCTCGGTGGAACCACAGGTACTGGGCCAGAACCACGGCGGAGGGCCACACATACATCCCATACTGAGGGTCCAGAACCTGAGGGAGCACCGCAGTCAGAACCGAACAGGAACTTTTAATAACTCAGCTCTAACAGCGTCTTCTTTCAAATTCAAACTTTAGAAATTGTTTCTCATTTCGCAGATGTTTCTTTAAAAAACAAACAAACAAAAAAAACAATAAGAGATCACCATCTGTTTATATTGATGTGAAAGTATTTAGGCCAGACTTTGAGATTTTGTTTTTATTACGAGAATAAAGTCATAATAGTAGTAGGTGCAATAATGTCAACAGAAAATCATAAAATTAGGAGAAAAAATGTTGTTTTAATGGAAAAAAAGCTAAGAATTCTACAGATATTTAACTATTTGTAAAACTGCAGGATAATTTCACAAGATGCTCAACATTCCTCTTTTTATTTTCATTACTTTTTGTGAAAGAGTTATAAAATTACAACTTTATTCTGGTAATATAATGACTGTATTGCCATGCAGTTTTTTCCTCGTAATTATTTTTTGGAGCCTGGAGCCCTGGATGTAACGGGCAGCGGAGCAGCAGGGACAAACCTCTGGGATGCAGACACTCAGACTCTCCTCTGGGCTTTTCGCGTCTTTAAAGGTGAAAACTCTGCAGGCTGCGCTCCCCGCCTGCTCTCCGCTCTCCTCCATAATGTCCACCAACTAACCCTGAAGCTAAACCATTACAGAACCACTGAGTGAATCTGAACTCCGCTATTTTGATGGGAGAATCGCGGAGACCATAGACATATTATGTCTATGACGGTGACAGCCACGCTGGTAGCTCCTTCCGCGGCTAGCTGAGGGGTCCGTTCCGTAGCAATTAGCCGGTGTGTGAGTCAGCTAGAGGTGCTAAACATCGATGATGAAGAGTTTTCTTTTTAAGTACCACTGGTAATCATAATTAGCATAAATATGCGAAGCAAAAGTATGAATTATTATAAATTTAAACAAATTAGTATTATATTATCAAGTCTTGGTAATGCGCAAAAATGAAACTCTTTATCAATCAAAACCTGTCACTTTGGTTGCAAATTTAGCATAGAATCTTGGTTTAGACATCGCAACATCACTTAGGATAAATCAATAAGTTAACAATAAAACAGTAGCAGTAATGCATCGATAATAAAGCAAGTTTAGAAGAAAGCTGAAATAAAATGGCAAGTTCTCCTTCGCAGCACGCCGTTCTCTACATTGGCTAGTAAATCGAGCAGAGTATGTGTTTGTCTCGTTGTAAATCCCGCCCAGTGTTTTTGGTGCGTTCCTGTTCCTCGAAAGTCGCAATGTTTACTGGAAATGTCGTTCACTGTGTTCTAGCTGGAGCAGGAAGAACAGAGGGATCTGCCAACAGTTGTGCTCAATAACTGATCTAAACATTATACTATTAAACGTCCAAAAAGGTCAAGCTTTTCTTTATTTCGCTTGAACATAAAGAACGATGGCGTTTAATTGAAATAAACATTCCGACTTCCGGGTAGGTCTTGAAGGTAGCAGCCAATAACATTAATGGGCGGGAATGCTTCGTAGATGATGAACACCAATCAGCGCACTGCAATTTTCGTGAAGCTGCAGCCAATCAGATGGCTTCCTCCTCATTTAGGGCGGGTGTTAATTGCGTAATCAGTTTCACAAGCATTGTGTGTCCCGCTGTTAGATTTTATCAAACTTTAACGGTGTGTCTGCGATTTTAAAGCTCACATTTATAGTTACACATCACAGAAGTTCGAGAGCAGCTTGAGTTTATGTTGTTGTTTTGTGTTATTAAAGCGACGCCGAGAGCAGGTGGGTGAATGTAGCCCCGAGTTAGCTCAGTTAGAGGCTAATCAAACACTGCTAACCGGAAGAAAATGAACCATAAAAGTAAGAAGAGAATAAAAGAGGCGAAGCGGAGCGCCAGACCCGAGCTGAAGGACTCCCTAGACTGGATGAAACACGGTTATTATGAGAACTTCGACGTGTCGCATCAAACCGTGAAGGTAACAGTCAGTTTATCTCCCCCAGTCGAGCTAACAGCAGCTAGCCGCGGAGAACAGTGCGCCTGGTCACGTAGACAATGTAGGATCCGCTGTTAGCGCGCCCTCTGCTGGAGGAGTCGCTGCTGCATCCCTGCTTTAACACGATTAGACTAATATTTATATGAGAAATTAAAGTAGGTAAAGTTAATAGATTGATCACATAGCCTGATAATGAATGTAGAAATAGCAGCATTATTAACCTTAAAACACGCATAACTGTACTAAGTAGTTTAGTTTTTTTATTCCCTGGCCTTGAAATCCCTTCATATGTAATGTTTTATTGATTCCCACTTTCAGATATGGTGTTGTGTATTGTAATGTTAATGTTTACAGTGCTGCTCAGACAGACTTTGATATTAGTGTTGAACAGAGGTTAAACCCAGTCATGAAACAACTATAAAGAAAAGGATCATTGTTACTGAGGAAATCCTGGAGGTAAATCTAAAAACACTGAGGTCGTCTCCACAGCTGGAGGTGGATCCAAGTTAACAGCCGTTTCTTTCCACACAGATGGAACCAGAACCTTCAGTCAGGCTTGACACCATAATAGATTTTACTGAATGGTAAAATGTCCCACAAAGTATTGCTATAAACAATAATATTGTTGTCTTGAACACATTCTCAAAGATCAATAAACTTTTGGGTTTCCCCCAGTGAACCTGCTCAACCCGGCGGTCGGTCCACTGTGTTTTTTTGTAGCAAAAGATGTTAAGTTGCCAGGAAAAGTAAAAATATTATTGGGTAATTGTACGTTACGGGAAAACATCGACAGTGAAACTATTTAAACCCACAGCTAGTCTTAAAAACAACAAATCAAAAAACACAATTAAAATTAATATCAATTATTTTCACTTCTGTCTAATCCAAACTAAGTCAGCGGCTCCATCGGGCCCCCAGGGCTTCAGGGGCCATAAATGCTGATATTTTAACACAGATACATAAATATAACATTTATTTATTGAGATGATCAATGCTGCTGAATTTGGTTTAATGCTTTCAGCTTAAATTAAAAGATTTTAAACTGTTTAACATTTAAATGTAAGATTTTAAGGAGCTGGCAAATTTACTTTGTAAAAGTTCAAAGAACAATATTTATAGTTAGATTGTTTTGTTACCATAGCAACAATCTGATGCTGAGTTTAATCTTTGAGTTTGAGCTGTTTGCTCACAAATGCAAATTAATAAACTGGATTATAACTGATTGTTTTTAGTTTGGCCAGTTAAACTCCCCCTCGTCTCCCAGATTAAATCCAACACAGAAGCTGTTAGAGCTGCTGATGGGGCCCCTCAGTCAGATTCTGCCCCAGGCCTCATCCAGCCTTGGACCAGCCCTGCAGGATGAGCTAAATCTGCCGCACTGAGCAGAGATGAGCAACAAACAGGAGATTTAATTCAATGCTGTTAGTGTGGCTTTAGCAGCTCTAACATTTCTGTCTGTTGAGTTTTAATAAGAGTCTCAGAAACTGTTTTGGTTGCTGGAGTTTATGGGACGAGTTTCTCAGATCTCCTCGCTCATTAACTCTAAGTGGACAAAGCATCTGATACGGTTTGATTCATCATGTAACCGGAAAAAAAATAAATAAAATAATATAAAACCAGCGTAAAAAGTGACTACGAGGCTAAAGCTCCTCACCTGGCTGAACCTGCATGATGAGGTTAGCGCTGGTTCGTTAGCCGCTAAGGCTCCGACCAACCAGGAACACGGACATGAACTTTACAGGGCAGACAGCGCCACACGCTGGGCAGCGTGTTGAGATGGAAACGCTGCATAATGTTTTGTTCATAAAGATAAATCATTCTCACCGCTTCTCTGAAATCATCTACAAGTTATTCCTGTGGTTCACATAGAGCTGCTCAACCAGAGCTAACACGGCGGGTCTAGACTCTTACCTTGATGTGGAGTTCTCTAAAGAATCGTAATTCCTCACAGGGGGTTGATGTAAATATCCATACAGGTCAGCCTGAGTCCAGTTTGACTGAATAAAGGAGCGCGATCCCTGCTGAGGTAAACTTGAGATCAAGCAGCGCCGAGGTGCCGGCTGTGATTGGTCCGCTCTGCCGGCTGTAAATAATAAACTATAAACTACTTTTAGAAATACATTTTCTCCACTAGTGAATCACTCAGCAACAGAGACGCTTTCAATCTGGATTAAATTAAAAATAATATATATATATATAATTATTAAATTTTCTAAAAACAGAAAGCTTAGCCTGGCGGGGGGTCTAGTAAAGCATGGTGGGCCACCAGGGGGAAACCCTGAATTTCTAATGAACATTTAACACTGGAACTGGAAAACATTTTAAAATAAACCAACAAAGTGAATCATAAAGAATCTGTAAGCAAATTGTCATGTAAAAATAAGATTTATTTGTGACCAAGCAGCAGACTGAAGACTTTTATCACCCAGTCTTTGACAGGAGAAAAACAATAAATCATGGAAATGGAAATGATTGATTTAGTTTTAATTTATGTGATTAATTGATTTATTGCGACAGATCTAATCAGCAGTGAACTGAAGCTTCATGTTGTCCAGAACCAAACCAGCCGTGTAGGTTTACTTCCTGTGGTTTTGCCTCCTTTGCTGAAGGACTTCCTGTCTTGCAGGACAACGTGGAGCGTGTGGACGCACTGCGCCTCTCTCCAGAGGAGTTCATCTCCCGCTTCGAGCGCCCCTACAAACCCGTCGTCCTCCTCAACTGCCAGGAGAGCTGGCCCGCTCGGGAGAAATGGACGCTGGAGCGCCTCAAACGCAAATACCGCAACCAGAAGTTCAAGTGCGGTGAGGACAACGACGGCTACTCTGTGAAGCTGAAGATGAAGTATTACGTGGAGTACCTGGAGTCCACGCGGGACGACAGCCCGCTCTACATCTTCGACAGCAGCTACGGCGAACACGCCAAGCGCCGCAAGCTGCTGGACGACTACGAAGTGCCGCTCTTCTTCAGGGACGACCTGTTCCAGTTCGCTGGGGAGAAACGCAGACCGCCGTACAGGTGAGCCCCCAGCTGACCCTACACCTTCAAACAGGGCATTTATTGTATCGTTTATGATTCTTGTAAGATTTTGATTTAACAATTTTAATTAATGATATTTAAAACCCCCAAGAACTGTCTATATTGTCAGGATTGTTTTTTTTTTAATTATTATTATGATTATTTTTCTCCACTGTTCAGTAAAGGTGTATCAATACATGTCCATACCTTTGAAAATATTGTAGGGGTCCACTGATTTATCGCCGCCAATTTGGCGGGCCAATGATGGGCCGATACTTCCATGTGAACAGATCACGTCCACCTCAGCAAAGGATTAAAAATCACCCACTGTCCTCAGCTGCTGGAATTAGCCCCGCCCATGGAATTAGCTCCGCCCATGGAATTAGCCCCGCCCATGCAGTTAGCTGTAGTCCTGCGGGAGTATGCAGGGCTAACTCCCGCCCATGGAGTTAGCCCCGCCTACATGGTTAGCCCCACCCACCCAGTCATGACTGTTTGCAGTTAATATTCGCCCTGCTGTTGCCAACTCGGTGACTTTCCTGCTTTATTTATCAACATTTCAGACTAAAGAATCGTATCGGCCTAAATCAGACTCAACAGGTTCAATCAGCCAGAAAACTGCAACCTGTGCCGCCCTAAAACTATGATTAGACGTGGTTGTTGTGATCACTTTAGTGATATAAACCCCATTCATCCTAAAGAAGGATATAATAAATATTATAAATGTTGTGGGTGTGTAATTTCTCTGCCATGCAGCCACAGTTTGCTAAAAAATAAGGAATTGTGTCTTTTCTTGTCATAACTGTGACCCAACTGACCCCTCAGGTGGTTTGTGATGGGCCCGCCCCGCTCCGGCACCGGGATCCACATCGACCCGCTGGGCACCAGCGCCTGGAACGCCCTGGTGCAGGGCCACAAGCGCTGGTGCCTGTTCCCCACCAACACGCCGCGCGAGCTCATCAAGGTGACCCGGGAGGAGGGCGGCAACCAGCAGGACGAGGCTGTCACCTGGTTCAGCGTGGTCTACCCCCGCACCCAGCAGCACACCTGGCCGCCCGACTTCAGGCCGCTGGAGGTGCTGCAGCGGCCCGGAGAGACTGTCTTCGTCCCGGGTCAGTCCGGTTCCGTTCTGTGTGAAACTCCATCAGTTCAGATTTAAACAAAAAAACCTTTGAGCATCAAATTCTGTCACTGAAATCACCAGCACAACGTTAGCTTAGCCGCTGGCTTTTACTGAGCCAAAAATATCAAAGAATCATTCAGAATGTAATTTTATAAAACACTAAGCTGATCGGACCGGTTCTGATCCACCTCAGTCACCGTCAGTCATTTGGATCAGCTGAATCATCAGTTCTGCTGAGGAGAACAGTTCAATGACAATATTGATTGATATTGGTTTCCACTGACTGGTTTCCACTGACTGACTGGTTTCCAGGCGGCTGGTGGCACGTCGTCCTTAACTTGGACACAACGATTGCCGTCACGCAGAACTTCGCCAGCACCACAAACTTCCCCATTGTCTGGCACAAGACGGTGCGCGGCCGACCCAAACTGTCCAGGAAGTGGTACCGGTAAGAGAGCGGCGCCGCACACACACATCTCAGACTTTATTGTTTTAAAGGTTTTTAATAAAAGTGCAATATAAACAAAATAAAAAACTGGTTTTATTTTGGCTTTTAAAACTACATTATAAAAGTTTTACTTTGTTTTAGGTTTTTATTTTAGCATGTTTTATTTTACTTTGATTTTTATTCAGTTTTTATCACATTTGAAATTAAATTTAGCTTTTAATTTATTTTTCAAGTTTTACTATATTACTCATATTTTAAAAGTAATGTTTTGTTTTATTGTTTCACAATTTTATTTAGTTTTAAGATTTTTTTAATTCTCCTTTTATTGCATATTTAATTTTTTTCCTTTTAATCTGATTTTAATTTTTTTTATTCTTCTCATTCCTTTTAATGTCATTCAGTTTAATTCAATAATTTACCTTTTTGTTTTAAATTAATTTTAGTTTCTACCTCAGTGTTTCTCCACCCTGGTCCTCAGCCCCCCTGCTCTGCATGTTCTAGATGAGCCTCTGTTCCAGAACAGCTGATCCAAATGATTGCAGGACCATCAGGAGCTGCAGATCCTGTTAATCACCCAGAGACACAATCCAGGTGGCAGAAGGGAAACACCTGAAACATGGAGGACAGGAGGCCTGAGGACCAGGATGGAGAAACTCTGATCTACAGTATTTTATATATTTTGTCTTTCCTTATTTGTGTAAAGTTTACTTAGTTTTTTATCCTCTAAAAGCATCCAGTATTTATTATTATTACTTTATTATAAACCTGAGCTAACTCAGGTTTTATTTCTAATTTTTCCTGTTTTCTTTCCAAAGGTTCAGTTTTATTTTTCTTTGAGGACGAAGGTTTTGTTTTTTACGTTTTTTTTGTTTTTTTTTTTTTTTTTTCTGGGGTTGCGCTGCTTCAATCCTGTGTGTGTGTGTGTGTGTGTGTGTGTGTGTGTGTGTGTGTGTGTGTTCCAGGATCCTGAAGCAGGAGCGTCCGGACCTGGCGGCGCTGGCCGATAAGGTTGACCTGCAGGAGTCGACCGGCATCGCGTCGGACAGCTCCAGCGACTCTTCGTCCTCTTCCTCGTCCAGCTCCTCCGACTCCGACTCTGATGTAAGGCCGGAACGCCGTCCGACGATCCGAGCCGCCGTACTTCCTGTCATGTGACTTCCTGTTCTCCGTCTGTCCTGCAGGGGGAGTCGGGCTCTGAGGGCGACGCCGCGTCCCACCGCAGGAAGAAGAGGCGGACCTGTGGGGTGGCGGCCAACGGCGACTCCACCAGCCAGGACGACTGCGCCAGCAAGGAGCGCTGCTCGTCCCGGTGACCCCTGGGGTCGTGACCCCTGGGTGACCTGCCACCTTTAACTGTTAAACCCGTTTGATGAGGCGTTCAGGTGCTTCTGTAGACTAAAGGTCCAGGATGGATGCTGCTCTAGTGAACTCTGACCTTTCTGGACTAGACTGAGGCCTTCTGCACCTGAACGCTGCAGCCGAGCCTCGGCTTCTGGGCTCCAGTTGTGCCAAAAACAGGAAGTGATGTCACGTGGTTTCCTGGTTTTTATGAAACACTTTTAGCGTTGTCTGACTGTCGGATCTGTTTTCTGGGCCTTAAAATAAAGAATTTCAGAGGAAAAGTTCTGCTGTCGGCATCTGTACTGTCCTGCCCGTAACCATGACAATATTCAGCATCTCTCAGGCTCGTTAAGCAGGTTCTGCTGGACTCGGCCCGGTTCTGGACCAAACAAAGGAACGGAACCAGCCTGGAGATTGGACCGGCCGAGTTCTGCAGTGTTGTGCCGGTCCGTTATCAATCAGCTCAGTTCATTATTCAAAAACAAACTGATCTGTTTTTAAAGGTTAACAGCAAAGGCTCATCCATGAGCTTTGACTAGGACACAGATTCATCTTTCAGCCTCAAGCTGACACCAGACTGCTGACTCCCTAAAAATACACATTTCTCTGTTATTCAAAAAACAGTAAATTATATTTTTAAATGCATTTATTTCATGTACAATTTATGTTGCATCATTTAATGAGACATTTATTTCTAAAATATTTCATGATCTACTGAATCTTTTTGTTCCTCCTTAGACCTGATGAGTCCCATTATTGTTATTCTGAAAGTCATTTTGCGACCCCTGTGGGGCCCCGCCCCGCACATTGGGAACCTGCGGTCCAGCAGAGGGAGAGACGAGTTAGCAGCTGATTGTTTTAACTTTAAAAATCAAGAATCCAAATGTAAAACACAACGCCGCTCATTACAGAAACATCAACAACAACAAACCTTAGAATCGCTCCAGAAAGTAAAAGTTTCCTAAAACTGATATATTATATTTCTGCCTGGATAAATAAATATATTTTAAGGACTTTCTGAGTTGCTGCTAAATATTTCAGAAAAGAAAAAGACTTCAAACATGGGTTACACTTTATTTGAAGGGGTGTGAATAAGACTGACATGACCTGTCATAAACATGATGAAGTCTTTATGAATGTTTATAAATAATGACAATTTAATGCAAAGTTGAAAGTCCATTAAAAATGCCAACTTTGCATTAAATCATAATTTATAAACTCATGCAAAGTTGGCACTTTTAATGGACTTTTAGAGCAACTTTGCATTAAAAGGGTCATTATTTACTGAATGACACTTTGACACCAGTTATAAACATTCATAAAGATTCATCATGTTTATGACAGCGTCATGTCAGTCTTATTCACACCCCTTCAAATAAAGTTACCCAAACATGATCTGCATCTCAGAGTTTCTGACCCAGATGGGAGGTTCTGCTGTGGCCTGCAGCCTTACAAAATAAAAGCTGAACCACATTCTCAAACTGTTTTATTTTTGAAGACGAAACACGTTGAACACTTTGCTGAAGTATTTCTCTTATTTTAAACTTTTGATGTTATTTTTGGAGGAAAGAAAAGTTTTAATTTGAAAGTTCTTCTCTTTACTCCAGTCTTTTATTTTGAAAAGAGCATCTGAAGGGAGAGTTGGTCCATATTTGTGTAACGCTCTTATTTTGAAGTTGTTTGCTTTGTTTAATTGAGGCTCTTATTTTGAAGTTTGTTATTTATTTCAGGCTCTTATTTAGAAGCTCCCATCAGCTGTCGTGGTCAGACCGAGCCTCCGGGGGGGCAGGCTGCTCAGAGTCCGCCTGGTCCCACCTGGTCGACACCCGCCGCTCTTCGGAACCACCATGGACCTGGACCCAGCCGTCCTCTTCACGGTGATCGCGGTTTATTTGGCTTCATCGCTGCTCCGCAGGAAACCCGACAGACCCTCCTCCTCCTCGGCCGGGACCAACAAGCCCAAAGTCGGATACGGAGACGATGTTCCTCCGTCCAGACCGCCGGGAGAACCGCTGCTCTCCCCGGGACCAGAACCAGAACCAACAGAGAAGAAGCGGGACGTCCCGGAGCTGAAAGTGAAGGTCAGAGTCTGTGATTGATCTTTGATGTATTTATTGATCTGATTAAAACACTGTGGAATCTATAAAAACGTTAAAACTTTAAATAGTTCTAATCTGCAGCTTCTTATAATTCATAAATATTTCCGCAGGTTTTAATTTCGTTCGTGTTTTTGGGAGAGAGAAGTCCGGGCTGATATTAATGTTGGTCTTTTTTAATTTAAACTAAAGTTGGAGGTGAACAGTAACGGTTCTGATTCCTCAGGTATGATCTCACCTCTGAATCAGCTTCAAAATAAGAGCCTCACAGAGTACAGGCACTTTCAAAATAAAAGCCTGGATTGAGTCATTTTGTTCCCATTTTTGGAGTTTGGTGGATTCCCACCGCTGGGCCCCCAGGCTGTCGACTGTCAGCCCCCCAGGCTGTCAGACCCCGGGTCCCCCGGCCGATGTCTCTGCTGTGGAGCCTGCAGCAGCTGCAGATCCACTCTCAGTGGCTCCATAAAGGTCGTTTGTGCAGCAGGAACACAGGCGGGTTGTTCTCTCAGCTCTTTTGTTTTTTGGCTTGAATGCAGCTCCCAGAACCAAAACCAGGTCAGGTCCAAAGTCCTCAGAGAACTGAGGCCAGCAGCAGGTTCTGTCCGGCTCCAGATGCTGCGTTGCTGCGACCTGGTTGCAGCCTAAATGAGGCCGATAAAGCAGCCGGTCGGCCCAGATGCCTGTTTTTACCCTCACTGGGAACCAGCAGGTTCTCCATCCTTGGAGACGTGAGGCTGCAGGTTTGATGGAGGAAACATGGAGCCGCTCCAACTAACATGTTGGACTTCTGGGGGAAACGTCAGCAGCAGCTCCTCCTGACACCGTTATCAGGATCTCTATTGGATCCTGTCATATTTGACATTCTGACCCAGTTTTTCCTCCTGCAGGTTCTGAGGTTCTGTTGGGAGAGTCAAACTCTTCAGACCCAAAGAGAGAAACTTCTGAAGAAACTTCCTGATTTCTATGGAAGGCGCTCCTCTGCTAATCCACTGATAGCTTAGCATTTTGCCATTTCTGCTATCTTTGAAAACAGTTAGCGCTCTTTGCTTCCTCTAAGCTAATTTTTCAAGATAAATTCTACAGCAGTAATTTTTTCAGTAGCTAATGTTTCAGCTAGCTGCTGGTTTCAGCAGCTGGACCGGGAAGATTTACTGTTCAACTGAAGTTCTACTTGAAGCAGATCGGATCGGCGGCTCAGATCCCAAAACACTTCACTTCCTGAAGGACGCCGACAGCTGCAGCGGTTCGGTTCTGAACAGGAGGTCCGGTTTTAGTTGGAGGAGCAGCAGATGATCCTCAGAGATGTTCTGGAAGTCAGAACCGGGTCCTCAGAACCTCAGAGGACCCGGTTCTGACCTCAGAACGGGTCACGTTTTAAAACAAAATAAATCAGCTTTGAATTTTTTTCATCCTGATTTTTAAGTTCTGCCTGTAACGGTAGAGCGGTTCCGTCTGGAGGTCCGTTATCGGTCAGAACCTGAGTTCAGAATCCGGGGTTTGGTACGGTGGTGTCCAGAGTCGGTCCTGGAGGCCCGGCATCCTGCATGTTTTATTCTCTCCCTGGTGGCAGCAACAACCTTTTCAGCTTGTCAGTGGACCAGAACCAGCTACAGAACCAGAACCAGCTAAAGAACCAGAACCAGCTAAAGAACCAGAACCAGCTAAAGGACCAGAACCAGCTAAAGGACCAGAACCAGCTAAAGAAGCAGAACCAGCTAAAGGACCAGATCCAGCTACAGATCCAGACCCAGCTAAAGGACCAGAACCAGCTAAGCAGAACGTGGGGGAACCTTCCCCAGAACCGACAGCAGCTCAGAAACTTGTCTCTGAAACATTAACAGCTGTGGAATCTGTTCCAGAACCAGATCCAGAACCAGTTACTCTAGTCAACTCCTCTGTTGTACCAGAACCAGCTGCAGCTCCAGAATTCAATTCTGTCCCAGAACCAGTTAAGGTTTCTGATCCAGAACCAGAACCTGAACCAGAGGTTGAGAAGGTGGATGAGTCTGGACCAGAACCAGCAGCTGAAACGGTCTCTGGACTCACAGGGCTCGTGGCAGAGGAACCGGAACCGGAGCATAACTCTGAACGGTAGGAGGCGTTTCAGGGTGTGGACCTCAGGGCTCTGTCCTCAGCGCCCTGGTACTGGTCCAAATGAAACGGGTCAGAACTTTAGGAGGTAGATGGTACTCAGAAGTTCTGAGCCTAATTTTTTACGAGATTAAAAATAAAAATTCATGCACCAGGGAGGCACATAAATGTTTGGCTTCTACAGATGTTGGTTGCTGCATCTTCCTCTCACACTAAGGACACTCAGAGTGGCTGTGATTCCACCTAGTGGTCGGAGAGGGAACTACTCGTTCCTCATGGAAGTGGAAGTAAGTAATGAACCGTAAATGATCATAACTCTGAGCTAAATTGTGCAATAAAAACAAATATTTACCATTACTTATGTTTTCTGCATGTGATATATCAGAATAGACAACATGTGACCAAAATTTACAAGTTATTTCTAATTTGGGTAATTTGAGGCTTTTTAGCCACATCAGGAAACTAAGGAAACGGTATTAGGAAGGAATATGTATAATTTAGGTACAACTGTAGAAATGGTAAATTCTATGCCTATATTTTGATAACTTTGAATTATAGGATTACTTCAGATTACAACGAATAATCTATAAATATTGATGAATAAATAATTATTTACATAAGTAGGTAGGTACACATCCTAATAAAATATTTTATTGTAAAACTGGAGCAAGAGGCTTCTAGAAAAGTAAAGAGATCTTTTAGTGTTCAAAAAAATATGTGATTTAATTTTAACTGATTTCATATTGAATAAAAGGAGTTTTTCAGTATTTAGCTGTCATGTTCATTCAAAACCATTTATTTTCACTCAGTTTGAGGAATAGCAGCATTAATAAAATAATCTGCTTCATGGATCTAATTAGCATCACATTACACTAATGATGGGTGCATTGTTGAAATAAATAATATTGAGATAACTTGACATCTAAATGATCTTAAAATGCATGCTGTCATTATTTCCACCGATTCCACACCTTCACTGTTGATACAGAAAACATGTTTAGACTTTGAGTCTTTAAAAAGAGGAAAACGTGGCTCCATATGATCATTGTGGGCGGAGTTAATGTTGATGTTTGTTCACGACGGCAGCTCAGATCAGGTTCCACATTCAGGACGTTTGGACGCTGAGAGGACGTTCAGTCTGAGAGGTGATGCTGCACCGCCTGAACGACGCGCTGCAGCTCTAACTGCAGCAAACATCTGCTGCAGGGCTCATCTAGAAGCTGCAGACGCTGAGGAGCAGCAGAATGAGCTGCAAGGACAGACAGGAGGACAGAGAGGAGGACATGTCTTCATCTCTTCCAGATGAAGACATGTCTCTGGACGTCTTCATCTTTCTGGTCCAGGTCTTCCTGAACTCGTCTCCCTCAGTCTCGTTCCTCAGCTGAGTTGCATTTGTCTGGAAAAGGTTTCAGGCTGAATTGCAGTAAGCTGGATATGAACCAATCAGATCCAAGCAACTTCTGTCCTCTCATCTGATTGGCTGATCTTTGAGCTGCTCTGACTTTCTTCTTCTTTTGTTCCAGATGTTGCTGCAGCTGCAGCTCAAAATGAATCCAACAAGTTGGAGGCACTGATGGAGGAGCAGAGGTGAGTTTAACCCCTGACCTTTGACCCCTGACCCTATCAGGATAAACTCTCAGGATGCCATCCTGTCTCCTCCATGTCTGTTCAGTTTTCCTGCTGCTTCTCTTTGCATCTGCAAACGTTCAATGTTCAGTTGGGAATGTTCTGGATTAATCAGGAAAACTCTGAGTCTGTGGAAAAATGATCGGATCCGCGGCTCTTAGATCAGATCTGATTTCCTCCACAGGACAAAACCTGGTTCTGTAGTTCAGACTGAGTTTCAGAGGCAGATCAGACAGAAAACAGCCTCAGAGATTCAGATTTGAACTGGAGACTGAACTCAGATCGTAACATTGGTTTGTCCGTTTGGATTCTCCAGGATTTCCTCAAAACCAGCTGCGTTTTCTGACAGACTGAACCTTTATCTTTCTAGGATAGAGCTGACCTCTGACCTCACCTGTCTGTAGAGCAGAGACAGTTAGGAGGACATGCCCGCCCCTGATGACCCAGCGGCCCCGCCCCCAGATGACCCAGCGGCCCCGCCCCCTGATGACCCAGCGGCCCCGCCCCCTGATGACCCAGC
>NW_015114403.1:88903-101263 GCF_001443285.1 Poecilia latipinna | reverse complement strand
CTGATGACCCAGCGGCCCCGCCCCCTGATGACCCAGCGGCCCCGCCCCCTGATGACCCAGTGGCCCCGCCCTGAATCCAACAGGTCAGGTCTTGGTTTCAGCCAAATGTAGCAGGATTCAGTCTGCTGCATCTTTACATTTAATTTAAAACCCAACCGGGGATGAAGAGAACAGAAGCTATGGCCCATCTAGAGCTTCAACATTTGAATCTGTGAACAGATTCAACATTTGAACGATTGTATCATTCTGAGTGTTGTTCTTAAATCTGTTAAACCAATAAAAAGTTCTGAGTAATAGCCTTAAAGCAGTCAGTCCTGCGTGGACGAAATAAACTAATCAAAATCATTTTCTGGAAAAGGAAGCAGCTGAAACAGGATTCACTTCTTTTTTCTTGTTCTCTCAGTTTTGGCCTTTTGGAAAAGTTTCCATTTCTTGCATGATGTTGAGTTAAAGTTCAGACCCAAACCACGTCAGAAAACTCAGTTTCCATGGAAACATCAGCAGTGATGAAGCGATGGAAAACGCTGCAGCTGCTTCCCATCCAAACCTTTTTCAGTCACTGAGCCCAGAATGTTTTCCTTCATTCTTGAATGTCCAGCGGAAATCAGAATATCTGGACGGATTTTAAACAAATGAAGATAATCAACCTTAGTTTGTCTGTGGAAACTCTTCCTGCTGGGCGCTGTCTGTGAGATGAAGCTCCACTTCTCCAAAGTATCAGGAATCTCGGTCCAAATCCTCTTCATTCTGGAACTTTTAGGCTCCTTCTTTCTTGTTTATGACTTATTGAAGACACTGCCTCATCCTGCACTCTGACCTCTGTTTCTAAAGCTCAGCTGCATTAATGCAGACATGGATGGAGCTCATGGACCCAAATGTTTGCATGAAGGTGACAGAAAGGCATCGTGCTGGTGGGACCAGAGTCAGGAAGAACCCATCAGCCTCATGATTTTGTTGTGCAGAATCTCAGATTAAAGTGCAGTTTGAATCCTCCTACTGACTGAAAGTTGAACTTATTTGGAGCAGTTTGACCTCCGACCTGCAGCTACTGTGTGGGCGTACCCAAAGACATGCAGCAGATAGTTAAAGCCCAAGTTTTACGGTTGGTGCAGGCTTCCCCCTGCTGGCAAATTTTAGCTGCTACAGCTAAACCGACATACTTATGATGACTTTCTTATCTTGTTGGGTTTTTTAAATGGTTCATTATGGCATTTGGATCAAATGGAATCAGATTCCAGGAGTCTGATTCTGAAAAAAGTGACTGCAGTCTGCACAGGAAATGATGTGACTGATCAGAAGGTAATGATGAACCAATCGATTGGTGTGGTCTGTCAGTTAAAATACCAACCAACCGCAGCCCTTCCTGGAGAAGGTCCAGCAGGGGAGAAGTAGGAACAGACGGTTCATTTATCAGCAGATTACAAAAAATATTTTTTGGAAGTCATTTATGTTTTTTCAACTGGATTTGGACTATTTTGCTCCACTGAATCCAAAAATGACATCCATTTTTCTGAATCAGGTCAGGTTTTTATTCTAATCCGATCTTCTGACTAAATTATCACTTAATTTCTGTTAATATTTCTCATTCAAAAAGATTTTAGGAGAAAAACATGTGTTCTATCAGAGTGTGTTAGTTCAATGTTACAAAATTTGATTTCTGTAAATTGCCCAATAAACACTAAGTATGTGCATGTAATTGAACATTATATCTTCATTGTGCTAAATTCTCTGTCTCTGTTGGTCCTGGTGGAGTCTCTCCTCCTGCTCTTCACTCATTGATCCTCAGGAAACTGATCCACATGTGAAAATGTTCTTTGATGCTCATGTTGCATCCATAGTTCAGAAAGTTGACCTGATTGAGTAAAACCAATGTGATTTTTGGATTCAGATCATCACAATTACCCTAAAACAGGTGAAAAACCCCACACTGAGCTACATTTAAACTTTGGGAAGTTGAGCCATGAAGAAAAGTGTATTTGCTTAACTGAAGCAAATGCTGCTCCCTAGTGGCCAGTCTGAACATACCAGGTTTGCGCCTCAATGAAATGACTTGGTTAGAGAATCCAATTCCTTGAATCTGCACTGTGCTAATGAACCAAATCTGAGCTGCTTAACAGATTTTCTATGGTTCTGTTGTGGTTCCTCTTGTTCTGGTCTTGTCCCATCTATCTGCTGCGCTCTCAGTCTCTAACCTGCAGGCTAACTGCTAACTGTTGAGCCCTGCTGCTGTTAAAGACAATGATTAATTGTCAACTCTGAGCTATTCAGAAAAACAAAGTATTTGAACCTTTGACATTAAAAATGGATAAACCTCTGCTGCAGAATTGTATCCAGCTCTAAAACCTCGGAAGCCTGTCTTTAAAGAATTAAAACTTAACCGTTTAACTACAGAACATGCTGAGACAAGATCACTTTCATATTTTTATCAGATGCTATTGCTCCTGTTGTTTACTGGTTGTCTTTCTTTAGAGACAGAACAGTTTTCAGTGTTTAGAACCAAATATTAGGGGCGGCTGCTGCATCTCAGACTGCTGTTCCATATGAAACAGTTTTAATAGATTAACAGCAGCTATTAAAACCTGTGCAATTAGCAGATTTAGGATCTGAGCATCAACCATCAGCAGTGTTAGGGATTTACAGAAACCAGCCAGAAATGCAGTGGATGGCTCAAAAATATTCTTAATTTATTACAAAAAATCAAAAATGTTTAAAAAAATGGTGAATTGGGCCAAAAACAAAGGCTAACATAATAGACCTCAACTTACAAGCAGGTAAACAGAAAGTTTGTTGTAAAGGAACATGCAAAGACATGAGAGTCAGCGGTTTTAACAGGATGAGCCAATTTATTAGGGAGAGCGTTCTTAAATCAATCACTCAATAAATAAATAGCTTTTAGGTCTTTAAGTTTCTGCTCATCAAACAACGATTCCCATCGTCATCAACTCTTCTTCTGTCTCTTTCAGCTGATTTCTGATGAAGTTCTGAAGAGATGAAGATCAGCAGTTTTTGAGGCTTCCTTCATGTTTTTGTGGTGTTAGCAGCTCTGAGGTGGAGCAGGGGTTTCGTAGCAAACGTGTTTCCCACCAATGTGCCTTCAGGAGTTTTTGTGTGTGTTGAAGCTTTGTGCAGACATGAAGGAGTGTGTTTTTACTCAGCCTGGTTTTAATCTGTTTCTGAATGTTAAACTGTTTCTGTTGATGCTGCAGCTTTACTTTATCTGCTCTGATTTTGTTTTAATTTAAAACAGGGAATAAAAGTGTGAAATAAGTTTTGTTCTTGTCATTAATTTAAAATTTTAGTTCACCTAGTTAAAAGTTTCAGCAGTTTTAGCTTTCCCAACTAAGACACAGAGAATGTGGGATGTTAAAGTGTTAAAGACGGCTAATGGCTCAGCACTCATTGTCGTTCAGGGAGCTGAACCTGATCAGAGATCAGCAGCACAGTCTTCTCACGCTACTCCAGGTTTTCATCCAACTCTCCAGAAGCTCCCAGCAGAGCAGCTGGCTGTCTGCAAACTGCTCTTCAACTTTGATGGCCTGGATGAAAGCAGACTTTCACTGGACTTTACTGCAACTATCATCAGGAGGTTCCTAGTAACATTCATCCATTTTCTTTCACTAGGTGCTGATGCCCCTAAGGAGAGAGAGGTATCAGCAGCACCCCTTCTCCCCTAAAGAGTTTGGGAGGGGTGCACGAAAGTTTTAGTTGCTACACACATAAATCCAAAGAGCAGAAAATAAATGTATTTGTGATAATGTTCCTATCTTGTTTTTTTAAATGGCTCATTATGGGATTTGGGTCAATAATCATCCACTCAGATTGAAGGAGACTGATTCTGAAAGATCCAATCACACTCACATTCATACTCTGATATGCTGATCAATTTACAACTTGGGATTAAGTGCTGTGCCCATGGGCACATCAACATGTGACAAACCACACATTTTGGATTGTAAGACAGTGCTCTGCAGTCCCAGCCAGAACTGTTGAGTTTATTGTTTCTGAACTATTTTCCAACCAGAGGTGCTCTGTACTGTGGTTGGAAAGCTTTTTGATGTTGGCCATGTTGTTTCTGGTGTGTCTGTTGCTCAGAAATACATTGATAAATCTCACCTAGATTAAGCATTAGCCCTTTTTATGGCTGTGGCACTGAAAGAATTAACTCACACATTATTTCCAGGTTTCTCTGGCTGTTCAAAAGGCCGTCCTGTTTCACTGGGTGGTGGACGTCAGGTGAGTCTTAGATAAACATTTTCATGTTTAGGTGATTTATGTGTTTGACCAAAGCATTTTTTCAGCATTACAGAAAGCAGCAAGTTGCTCACATACATGAACCGATGTCTCTGGTTTTCTTCGAACTAAGTCTTGATCTCAGTAATAATTTTCATTTCTGCTAAAAATCAATCCAAACGTGAAATCTGCAGCTCTGTCCTTCTTTTCCTCAGAACCGGTTCTGCCATCAAATCAACATCCTGCCATGAAATCTGATCGCTGAGATAAAACAAACACTGGAATAATATTTGATATGACATTGGACTTTGGAATAACAGTCTTTTATTATCTTTGTATGACAGGTTATTAAATAAAAACTCATGTCTTGAGTCCTGCTGTTTCATTCAACCTGATGTGTCAGATCCAGGCCTTGTTTATTACTGTTTTGATCTATTTTATCTTTAATGCCACCTTTACAAGGTGGAAACAGTTCAGAGTTCATCTCATGTGGGCAGAGCAGGAAGAGTAAAGTCAGGTAATAGTTCATCTGCACTGACTCATTAATGAACCTGTAAGCTGTAGAGAAGGACATACAATCTGTTAGTCATATTTCTTGTTTTGCACATTGTAGTCTGTTTTTGTTCCAACCTGGACTGACTGAAGATGAGTCTTTGTAAGGGACAGGACAACAAAACTGTGTCTTCAGCACCCAGCTGCCCGTCGATGAGGAGTGACCACTCCAACATTCTCCCTCCGCTGTTCAGTGATGAACTTGGACCTTCAGACACGAAGTAAGAAACTTTCTGCTGTGAACCAAGCTGGAGATTTCTCATTTCACCTTAATTTCTTGATCACTGACACACCTGAGCTTCAGGTGTTTCACCATTTGTAAAAGATAGAGTGAAGGATGACATGAGGAGTTTGGGATGTTTTGTTCACTTGTGAAGGCAGAGAACCGATCTTCCAGAATCCAGTACAGACAGTATCTACCAGTAGACTGCAGTTCACTATATTTCCAGTTAAACATTGCATTCATACATTTTGATAGTATTGAGATCCGTGATCATATTTCATTGCTTGAAACCAAGTTTTATGATGTCATGTCACAGAATTTTTTGTGTGTAATTTTCCTGTAAAATCGACACAGACCACTACTGTTGCTATTTACCGTGTTTCATTGTCTTTTTTCTCTGTATGTTCAGAGGGAAAAGCAGCAGCCATGTTCCTGAGGTGGATGACATGTCGTGCTGCGCGGTGTGTCAGAACCTCCTGATGTATCCAGTGTTGGCCAGCTGCGGACACTGGTTCTGCAGACAGTGCATGATCGCATACTGGGACAAGTCAACTCCATGCGCCCCCTGTCTCCAGTGTGTAGAACTGTTCACACCCCCTACTGGACCTCAGTCAGCCAATCAGAGCAGCTCTGGAGAAGGTAAGGCTGACTACATTCACCTTCCTGATGAACAACAGCTATGAAGCAATCTGCTCATTCAGTGATGAATTCAGTGGTATGGATAATGGCAACCCTCCTGTTCTATAGGTTCTGGAGGTTCTTCTGAAACTTAAATCTATCTGCGCTTGTATGTTCTGGTCATGTTTGCTTCACAGAGCTACCAACGCCCAGAGGGATTCACAGAATGGTGGAGCATTGTTGCTGAAGCATCTCTTGTGTAAAAAAAAAAAAAAAATTTCTATACCTTTTTGCTTTTGTCTTTCACCAGGTTTTAGTCTTCAGGAGGATTTAGACAAACACAGGAACCAACTGAGGAGGAGATGTAAATATATAACTGAAGGAGCTGATGAATTAGGAGCCAGAACTGTCCTCAACAGCATTTACACCGAGCTCTACATCACAGAGGGATGGAGTAAAGAGGTTAATACCCAACATGAGGTGAAGCAGCTGGAGAGAGCTTCCAAGATCCAGAACCTCCATGACTCTCCAATCAGGTGCCATGACATCTTTAAATCCTTCCCTGACCAACATGGAGCCATCAGAGTGGTTCTGACCAACGGCGTCGCTGGTGTTGGAAAAACCTTCTCAGTGCAGAAGTTCACTCTGGACTGGGCCGAGGGCTTGGAGAATCAAGATGTCAGTGTGGTGGTTCTGCTTTCGTTCAGGGAGCTGAACTTGATCAGAGATGAGCAGCACAGTCTTCTCTCACTGCTCCATGTTTTCCATCCAACACTCCAGAAGCTCCCAGCAGAGCAGCTGGCTAAATGCAAACTGCTCTTCATCTTTGATGGCTTGGATGAAAGCAGACTTTCACTGGACTTCAACAACAGTCAACTGGTTTCTGACGTCACACAGAAGTCATCAGTCAACGTTCTGCTGACAAACCTCATCAAGGGGAACCTGCTTCCCTCGGCTCTTATCTGGATAACTACCAGACCTGCAGCGGCCAATCAGATCCCTCCTTCATGTGTTACCAGGGTAACAGAAGTACGAGGCTTCACCGATGCCCAGAAGGAGGAGTACTTCAGGAGGAGGTTCAGTGATGAAGAGCTGTCCAGCAGAATCATCTCCCACATCAAGAAATCAAAAACTCTCCACATCATGTGTGGAATCCCAGTCTTCTGCTGGATCACTGCTACGGTTCTGGAGAACATGTTGACCTCAGAGCAGAGAGGAGAGCTGCCCAAGACCATGACTGACATGTACTCACACTTCCTGCTGGTCCAGACAAAGAGGAAGAAGAACAAGTACCATGGAGGACATGAGACAAGTCCACAGGAGCTGATGGAGGCTGACAGGGAAGTTCTTCTGAAGCTGGGGAGGCTGGCGTTTGAACATCTGGAGAAAGGAAACATCATGTTCTACCAAGAAGACCTGGAGCAGTGTGGTCTGGACGTCACAGAGGCCTCAGTGTACTCAGGAGTTTGTACAGAGATCTTCAAAAGAGAGAGTGTGATCTTCCAGAAACCAGTTTACAGCTTTGTTCACCTGAGCGTCCAGGAGTTTATGGCTGCAGTTTACATGCTCCACTGTTTCACCACCAGGAACTCAGAGGTGGTGAAGGACTTCCTGGATGGTTCACCCAACACCCATGTTAGGAGAGACTTAAAAATGGAAGACGGTAACTTCACTCTAGACTGTTTCCTGGAGAGAGTCATGATGAAATCTCTCCAAAGTAAAACTGGGCATCTAGACATGTTTGTTCGCTTCATTCATGGCCTTTCTCTGAAGTCAAACCAGAAGCTCCTGGGAGGCCTTGTTGATCAAACAGAGAACAGTCCAGAGAACATCTATAAAATCATCAACAACCTGAAGAAGATGAACACCAATAAAATGTCTCCAGATAGAAGCATCAACATCTTCTACTGTCTGATAGAGATGAATGATCTCTCAATTCAACAGGAGATCCAGGAGTTTCTGAGGATGGAGAACCGATTAGAGAGGGAGCTCTCAGAGATCCACTGCTCGGCTCTGGCCTACATGCTACAGATGCTGGAGGAGGTTCTGGATGAGTTAGACCTGGATATGTTCAACACATCAAAGGAGGGGAAAATGAGGCTGATCCCAGTGGTGAGGAACTGCAGAAAGGCTCGGTGAGATCATAGAATCAATATTAAGTCATAGAAAATGTTTCCTATTTGGAGAGACTGATTGAGTCAGTTTTTAGGATGTGGTGGCACTGGTTGCCTGTCTTTAACAGAAGAGAGCAGCAGAAGAACATATAAGTTGGAATGGGCTGTAACATGAACTCAAAGTGTGTATACAAGATACACCAGCTTACCTCACTGAGGTCTGCAGCCCACCAACCTGTACGTATGAACTAAAGAAGACTCAATTGAGCCAATTCACAACACATGTACAGAAGCATTTAACTGCCAGAGCTTGGAAATTCAGGAGAATCTCAATATAACGAGGTATAAAATGCGTCTTGTTGCTACAAGAACATATCAATGAGACGAGTTGCTACTTTCTACTTTGCTACATGAAGGCTTCTCATTATAACAAGGTATAAAACTTGTTAAAATGAGAAAGTTTCTTTTTAAAACAAGGAAGTTTTAACAAGAAACTATTAATAAAAAAGTTTTATATCTCATTACAGCAATAAATTTTCTTGTTTTATCAAGAAACTTTGTTCAGAAAATCAATTTATTTATTAAAATATGCTCCTGTGATAGAATACAACTTGTTAAGGAGAGATAGATAAAGGAGCTCCTTCTGACTCTCCGTCTTCTTACTTTGTTTCTTCCAGACCACATCTAAAAATCCCTGGAGGTGTTACTGTTATGATCTTTGTTATATAAAAGAGAAATATTTTGGATTTAATAAGTTATAGGTCTTTCTATAATGAGCTTTTCAAAGCCTTTAAAAAGAGACGGTTTATCATTTTAATAAGTTTTGCATGTTTTTATAGTGAAAAAGTTTTCGGTAACACTTTATTTGAAGGGGGTTGAATAAGACTGTCATGACACTGTCATAAACATGTCATAACACCTGTCATGAACATGAATAAGCCTTCATGAATATTTATGACTGTTGTCATAAAGCGTCATTCGGTAAATTCTGACACTTTTAATACAAAGTTGACATTATTCAAAATGTCTTTGTTATGACAACTTGACATTAGTCAAGAAATCATTACTGATCAAACTTTACCTTTAATAACATAAAGTTACCTAATTTTTAAAGTGAAATCAGTAATTATTTTATAACAAATTTATATCAGTAATAATTATAATAATAATAATTTGTTATAAAATAATTACTGATTTCACTTTAAAAATTAGGTAACTTTATGTTATTAAAGGTAAAGTTTGATCAGTAATGATTTCTTGACTAATGTCAAGTTGTCATAACAAAGACATTTTGAATAATGTCAACTTTGTATTAAAAGTGTCATAATTTACCGAATGACGCTTTATGACAACAGTCATAAATATTCATGAAGGCTTATTCATGTTCATGACAGGTGTTATGACATGTTTATGACAGTGTCATGACAGTCTTATTCAACCCCCTTCAAATAAAGTGTTACCAAGTTTTCTTGTTAAAGAAATACTGCTCCTGAATTTCTTTCAAAGCCCTGGCTTAAAATCGTCTGCACATGTCATCTCAAGGCACTTTACAAAAAATAAAGTCATTTCAATCCAAACATCCATCAATTCCAGTTAGCACTAGTTATCAAACAGTTCAGCTCATTATTCATACTGGTTTAAAAGGGTTTGTTTCTAAGGAAACTCAACATGTTGCATTCATTCTTTGACTTGCAGCTTCCCCTCATAGATAAGAATGTCTCATATAAAAGAGTTGTAATAACATGCATCATTTTATCTGTGACACTGAAGCCTGGTCGGCTGTCGCCTCTCGGAGACCCACTGTGAAGTTGTTGCCTCGGCTCTGATGTCCAGCCGCTCCCAGCTGGTAGAACTGGACCTGACTGGAAACGTCCTGCCTGGCCCAGGAGTGAAGCTCCTATGTGACGGACTCGCAAGTCCATACTGTAAACTGAAGACACTGAGGTCAGTTCCCTAAATATTTTGGTTTGTTTTAAATTCTCAGTTTGAACTTCATGAACTTTTGGGTCCGAAAGCGTCTAACTGTATGAGCATAGTGGCATGGAGACAATACCTGAGCTCTGGGCAGGATTTACGTTATTTCTGACAAAGTGAAACTTACAACATCCTTTCTTTTTGTTGTTCTTTTTGACGTCGTAGGTATGTTTTGAGCTGTTTGTCAATGTGAACAGCAGCTCCCAATAAACTGGTATATATTGACAATCAGATTAAAATCTTAAATTCTGTTTAATTATCTGATTAGATGTTTTTATTTTCTGTGCAGACTGAGAGGCTGCAGGCTGTCAGAAATCAGCTGTGACAGTCTGGTTTCTGCTCTCATGTCAAACCCTTCTCATTTGAAACATCTGGACATGGGTCTGAACAATAAGCTGCAGGATTCTGGCATGAAACTGCTTTGTGCCTTTCTAGAAAATTCAGAAAGTAGACTCAAGACACTCAGGTCAGCTCACAAAGTTCATTTTATTGTTCTTCCTCTCGCCTTTGTCAAACAAACAAGCAAAATCTAACCTGCTTTGACAGAAAATGTTTTTCTTTGCTTAGATTGCTAGAATGTAGCTTAACTGGAGTAGCCTGTGCTTATTTGGCCTCGGCTCTGAAGTCCAACCCCTCCCATCTGACACATCTGGACATGAGTGGGAACAACCTTGAGGACTCAGGTGTGAAGCACCTGTGTGCTTTCATGGAGACTCCTAACTGCAAACTGCAGAAACTGAGGTAAGGTCACCATCTTCCTGTTAGCAACCTTACACATTAACTAATCTAAGATCAGATCATCTAAATGTGATGGGAAAGGAAAAAAAAAAGTGAGGATTTTCACTGGGAGAAAAAAGCCCCACATCAAAATGCTGCCACCACCATACTTGACAGTTGGTACAGGTCTGACGATGTGTCTGAAAATCAAATGTGTCCTGTTGTTCATCAGTCTGTGGGGCTGCAGGCTGTCAGGAACCAGCTGTGCTTCTATAGTCTCAGCCCTAAACACCAACCCGTCTCTTCTGAAGCGTCTGGATCTGAGAGACAACAACCTGCAGGATTCAGATGTGGAGCAGCTGCTGGATCTGGTGGAGAGCCCACAATTCAGACTGCAAAGGCTGAGGTGAGCATGGGGGTCTTTCTGCCTTCACATAAAATAAATGGAGAATGGAAGCAGTTATTTATCATTACTGTTCTCTCATCTTTCCTCTGCAGGTGGAAATGATTATCCTTGTACAGATGAAAAGGAGGCTAAAATGGACAGTCGACTGACAGGAAAGACTTATTTAGTTTGTGTGTTTATGTGAACCATTTTTTTATATACTTGTGGGGACCTATTCTGTCTACACTGTGAGGTTGTGAGGATCACTGCTTCAGGGGTTAAACTGTAGAAATGAATGGAAGTCGATGTAAAGTCTCCACAAGACACAAAAACATGACTGTGTGTGTGTGTGTGTGTGTGTGTGTGGCGGTAGTAGCTCTACTGCATCTCACAATGTGTCATAGATGCTGCCCGTTAATATATTTGCATTGTTCCTCTGATCCTGAAGTTGCTCTGTCAGAAATGCTAACGCTGAAGGTTGAGAAACGTTTAAGCTCCTCCCTGTAGGAACAAACCATACCTGACGGTGTTGAATCCATTAAAGTTAAAAACAAGTCTTTAAACTTAATTTCTATAATATTTCAGAAGGAAAAACCTTACAGTCCATTTAAATAAGCTTATTTAATTATTTCATCATAATGAAAATCTCGCACAATAAATTATTCTTTCATTTTTAATGCCAGACTGGCTCAAAGTGTTTAAGAAGTTGTGTTTTTCAGTGTGGCTCAGTTACTGAATTAAAGGATTTCAGGGCCCATTTTCAATTCTTGTTAAATTAAAAATGGACTATTTTAATGCAACAAAAAGAACAGGTTGTTGTAGCTCCAAAAATGGTCTCACACATTTGCTTTAAAAGGTTTACAGTCTCCTGAGTTTTTTGGTCTAAAAGTATTTTTAATTTATTTCCAGCAACAAAAGAGAGAATGTTTTTCTGTTTCTGCTTAAAAGGTTGCTGGATGATTTTGACCCGTCACATTAAGCTGAAAGTAAGAACACAGCTATTCAAAGAAAAATAAGAACTGAGGTCAGATGCCACACAAATTCATTCCAAGGGCTGTGTTGCATTTACTACTCATGGGGTCTGAGTGCAGGGAGCCTCCCAACAAAGATGTGCCCCTTTGTGGGGTCCAACATCCCAGACCCCACACTGCTTAGGAGCATTTCCTAATGTGTCTTCTGCTTTTTCCCCTACCCATTGGGGAAAAAGCAGCCCAAGGAGACTAGTGGTAGCAACTAAAAAAATGTGTTTAAGTGTGTGCTCTTCCCCTCGGTGAAGGCAGATGCTTCTTCCCTCTGCTCCCTCCCTGTCCTTGCCTGCCCTGCTTGCTCTGTTTTTGTCCTGTCTTTTTCTGTTTTTCTATATTTTTGGAGCCTTTCTTTGCACATCATCCAAATCTACAAATTATGGATCTGGTCAACCGATCTCTCAATGCAATGGATCAAATTTTCGACGAGAAGTCTGGGCACAGGAGAGCCTCTTGTCCTGCGGGGACACACCCGGTGGGATTCACCCTGCATTTATTCATGTTAACAGGATTTCTGCTGTT